>NC_060889.1:11986634-12286634 GCF_014805685.1 Silurus meridionalis
CAAAATCCAATACAAAATTTATGGTGGAAATAACTGGTCCATGACAAGGCTCCATCCTGCAACGCTGATCTGCTGATCAGTTTGAATCAGCTCAATCTAGCGTATTTTTTTATTAGTAAAGAAAAAGAGGCACAATAAACTATTAATTGTGATTTATTTATTTTATTTTTTTATTGTGATTTTTGGCAGATTTCTTTCTCTCTATCTTGAAAAAAAGAAGAAAAAAAACATGCCAGTGATTACAATAATTGAACTTGTTTGAGTTATGTTTTGAAACCTGTTCAGTTATTAAACAAAATGAATTTTGTCTCATATCTTTTTTTGTTTGCTTGGGGATATTTCTAAAATCCAAAGGAAATAGTGTATTTTACACAAACAGCAATAATGATCTCCTAAGATAGAATCACATTCTTGGAATTCCTGACAACAAACTAACATACACATTTACGCCATAAAAGTTCACAAGAAATGAAGATTTGATTAGAGAAAACAAAAGTATGATTAATGATGTAGTCTGGAGGTCGCTGCAGCCAAAAGCAAGCAGCTGGGTAAAGTTCTTGTTATGCCACTGGAATGTGTAATAGGAATGTTTTCCTGAAGCATTACAATCAGAGTTCTCAAAATACCTCAAAATCTTTCATAAGTATTCAAACCAGGAGAATCTTCAAAGCACTTTAGACATTAATAGAATATGCAACACAGGCACCATTTTTCACTCGAGGAAAGTAACTTAAAACAATCATTTGTTTCGTGTTTATACTAAGTGACTATGTGTTTGTTTTAGATGGTAGCCACTGAGAAATGTCTGTCAAAATGGGCTTGAGGCTTTAATAAAGTGCTGAAAAAAAAAAGCCATTAACGTGCATGGAACATGAACATGCTTCCATACTTTACTAAAAATCCTCAGTTTTCCAAAAGAAAGAAAATACTTCCACTCAGATAGTTTTGTTTAAATAGATTTGATTAAGCACCTGTCACAGGTGCTTAGAAACAACTCGCAAACTAATACCAGGCTAATACCGTTGAGTCATGAAACGTTTCTGCACAGAACATTTTCTCTAAAATAACTCAGTACCATGGTTAAAAGAAAACAGCAAAACAAAACAAATGTGTGTGCATGGTTTCTAAGTGAAAAAAAACTCCTATATTTTAGGAAGGAAGAAATACAGATTATTTAAAACTATTTTACCCTATCAATATCTTATGACTGCGAGTGAAGGATATACTAATTTCTTATTCACAATTTTAATAGCTTAAAATATTTTCAATAAAGCAAAAAATACACTATACGGACAAATGTTTGTGGACACCATGATCATAAGATTTGTGCTTTTTGCACATTTTAACACCTCATTCCACATTTATTTCTCATGTACAGTAGGACTAGGAGTGCAGTTAGCTTTCCAATTCATCCAAATGGTGTTCAATAAGATTGAGGTCAAATCTCAGGCCACTCAATATCTTCCACTCCAAATCGTGTAAACAATATCTGCATAAAGTTGGCGCAGGGGCAGTTTAAATCCGGGTCTGAACTAATTACACAAACACTATCATAATCTTTTTTTAGAAAAAGCAGCCAGGAGGTGGAATGCACTATTTGTTTACAGTGATTGTGATAGGATATTATTTATATATTTAACAAATTCTTGCATACACTAGAAAGTTCTTCCATACACTTAACCTTAGATTTAAGGGAAAACTCAATTTCCTGCTTAGTGCTGAAGTACGAGCTAGTACATAAATATTCTAGCATAGCTGTGAAAACGGCATTCTTAATCGAAGTGTGTGATGTATTTTTTATTTTTAACTTTGTAGCCTCCTGCTTTAATTGGGCATAAAGTACAAGTGTGGGCTTAATATTGTTTAAAGGTTATTATTACCTCAGGTAAATATTTATTAACAAATATTTATTGAAAAATTACCCAGCCTACTGAATACATTTCTTTTAAATGCACAGACGCACCAAATTCTATCGATGTATAAAAAATATATAAAATAAAGTAGTACTTTGTAATTTTATACCCACAACATACAAATTGTCTTAAGCAGCAGTGGATACCTACTAAAAAGTACTCAATTCATTTCTAATGGCAGCAAATACAGAAGAAAAAAACAATTGCCTTTGCTTGAACGTTTTACCTGTTAGAGAGGTCCACAGATCCAGCTAGCTCTTCGTACTCCATGTGAAACACACTGGAGAAAGCATTCTGTGAGGAATTGAGAATAGACAGAATTCACTATTTGCTGTGGTGAACACGAAGGGAAGACAGTGCTCTCTGTGGCTTTTTGTTACTACCTGAGTAAATCTATCATAGACCATCATAGAAGCAGCCACATGGTTTAAAATTTCCCGCTTTCAACATTTAAATATCTGTATAACACGGCTGTGGCCAAATGGCTTTAATCAACCAGGCGTGTCAGAAGAACCTGTAATGACACTGCACAGTAAACCCGAGGAAAAATGTAATATACTATCTCACAGCTCTGCCAGAAGTTGAGTTTATTTTAGCATTCCTGGACACACGGTTACTACCTTATTGGGACTTGTCCTCAAACCTGAACTCGATTCTAAAATTCCAAATTTAAAGAGACCATGAAGACCGGATAAAACAAACTAGGGTGCCATCCTATTTTAATTTAAGAGGAAGTAACCTACGCTAAATCGTTTTTTACCATCTCCATTTTAGCAAACGTTGACCTCTATTAATAACACTTGCTATAACTCACTGTCCGATGAGAAGACCAAATGTAAGCTAGGCTTTCCTTTTCCAAACTGCACAATGGTACTGTACCATCAGCTTACAAAAACTCTGTGTCAAGATGACAAAGCACAGAGCTCTTGCTGGGTTTGGGCACATCATCATCTGATTGGTAAGCGGGTTTCTTGCGAAAGCATAGCTTCCAACGCACATCTCTCTCAGCAAGTGGGTCGACACTGCAGGAGACCACCACAGAGGAAAACAGACCTCCCACGGTGGAAGGAAAATGTCAACTTTGATCAGATATCTTGCTAAATGTGGCCCTTAGCTTCGACTTGCATGATTTTATAAACATTAAGACACTTCCTTGTTAAAAAAAAAAAAGAGGCATCATTTTAAAAGCACACTGTGGTACATAATATTTCCTTTGAATGGATAAGATAAATATCTGTATATCAATAAATCATGTTTTATCCACTGGATCTAGAAAATCTGGTCTTCCGTGAAGCCAAACTCCCAGAAAGTTTGGCTTTAGATAGTGTCTCTAACCACAACTACAGCAGACATTACCTGCTTTAGTTCTGCTTAGGTTTTCACAACACAGACCAATACTCCTACAAAGTCTATATGTAGAATATAGAACTATTATAAGAGAAACATTTTGAACATAACAACGAAATTGCTTTTAATTGTGCTATGCAGAGTAATATCCAGGATTTTGTTTTCTAATAATGAAGAGTATACACTATGTTGGGAGCAGCCGAAAGAACAAGAAGATTGTAACAGATTTTGACCATATTATCCAAAACACTAAATTACAAATCTTTCTCTATAAATACATAACAGGCAAATTTCACAATGCTTTATATTACATGCGTAATCTACTGTATTCTGTATAGGGACTTCAAAGAAATAAAACCAAAAATGTCCTTTTTAACAGCTTCTGATGTAATAATGGCCATCACTCTACTTATGTTTGGCAAATAGTATGCTTTAGTAATACTTTTCCTTATGTGATTTTGAATAGCTACGACTGTTTGCATGTGTGTGTGCTTTTAAGCACACGTTGTAATTGCTTTTTTGGCAATGTAGAATAAGGAAGCAATTCAGGCTGTTTTCTGCTCGTGGTTCTACTATAAATGAAAGCAGTGTTGCCTTCAGCCTGGCCTGCCACTCGCCCAGTCAGCACGACTCAACCCAATCACCCAGCACTAACTCTCATCATCAAACAGAACTGGACACTAGTTTTTTTTTGTGCTTTTTTTTTTCTCAACTGTGTGTTGTTATTCTGCATCATTTCTTCATTAGATTACTTTTCCCAGAATATTGTGCTCATTCACTAGTAAGGTTGTCAGCAGATGTTTAATAATGCTAAACAATCTTATACTAGATTGATGGGCATTCGATTATAATAATAAATAGAAAAAGAACTTGATTGTGTGTATATGTATGAATGGCACGGTTTAGTGCCCAAATTTGGTCTTGCGAGTCCAGAGTCCAGCAAATTTAGTGTTTTCTCTGACTTAAATGCACCTATTATTTCTGGCAATTGAACTCTGAGTGAATCGTGTGTAAATGATTACTTTCTGTAATTGTACTATAATTGTGAAACAGTCATTTTAGCAACCGTGAGTAGTATTTTCTATGCAGTTGAGCTATTTTTTTTTTTTTTTGTGTAAGGGTTGCAGAGGCCTGCCCAGTATTTAAAATCATGTTAGAATATTAAAATGTCAGTGAACCACTTCATCTGTCTCCAATTCTCTAAAAAAATATAACATTGAAATGTCTTTCTGGCATGTTATTCGAAAGTAAAACATTATTTTTTACACTTACCAGTGTTTCTGCATCCGAAATAAATATAGTGCATTCCTGAGCCTGCATGAAAGACAAAATAGTGGCTGCGATCTTCCTCAGCAGGACCTCCAAAGACTGTTGTTCTTCGAAAATTAGACTGGCCAGATCTAACAACACCTAAACCACAAGATGAATGGGATATGTAACAACATGTGCTGTAAAAGCTACATTTTTAAAAATAAGTCAGATGATGTATCAGTAGTATTTTTTCTTTTTTTTTTAAGGTACCCGATTCCTCCTGTTTTCAAGCTGTGACATCTCATAGAGTTGTGCATTGTGTAGAACAATCCCGGAGAAAGCCAAGTAGGAGGAAAAGTCCTGTATATGCATGATAAATATAACAAAAAATGTTTTTAATGTTAAACAGCATCTCCATGGACAGGAATGACTGCAGCCCAAATCTTTTAACATTTCCTAAAAAAAAAATTAAGCACCCTTCCAAACAAAAGATTTTTTTTTTTTACCTTCTCATCTTGTTCTGTGAAGGTGCTGTTCTCTCCATACCTCTTATTGATTGCTTGTGCCACACCAACAACCTTTGGGAAAATGATTCACTATCTGAGCAATTTAAGCAGTAATCTTAAAAAAAAAAACTACAACGTTACTTTAGCTGGATTGTAGCTCACCTCATCTCGGTGATTTTTTATGGGCATACACAGGATGCTCTGTGTCTTGTAGCCGGTGATTTGGTCCACCTCTGCATTAAACCGAGGATCCTAGAGATTAAAAAGTAGCTTTTAAACATATTGGGAACAACCAAAGATGCAAAATAAATATTTTAGAAACTATTTGGCTCAGCTGGTTTAAAATCATATATATATATATATATATATATATATATATATATATATATATATATATATATATATATATATATATATATAGAGCAACACTGTAATGCAGAAGTTATAGACATCTATAGATGGATTTTAATCCAGCTGAGCCAAATAGTTTCTAAAATAATTATTTTGCATCTCTGGTTGTTCCCAGTATGTTTAAAAGCTACTTTTTATTATTTATTATTTATGTTGATTTCAATACAAAACATAACTCTAAAACAAAAGATTAGTGTACCAAGCCAGGCTGTCTCAGACAAACAACTCCCTAATTGACATTAATAATAAAGGTACTCTTTCTCGCTTTCTTGCCGTCATATATGGCTTCGCTACAGACATTTATCTAAAATGCCTAAAAATACCAGCTATGACCTCATTTAAACTGTTGGCTAGCAACTGGCTTGCATAACTACCAATACATAAAATAAACAAGACAGAAAATGTTTATATCAATCCAAAGCGTGATATCTATAACACTATTATACACAGTGCACATTTGCTTTCAGACACCAAAGCAAATGTGTTTGCAGTAATAATAACCACTGAATATATTTAGGATTTAAAGCCATTTATACTGCAATTATTGGCCATTTACAAAACTACTGGAATTTAATATAGATGTTTGGGAATAGAATATGGCTGAGTAGTAAGATATAGAGAGGCATTAGAGGGGTCAAAGGTGAACAGAGAGCAGGTGGCACTAGAACACAGATAGCAAGACAGACAGATAGTTGATGCACAACAAGGCTAACACCACAATGAGATATCAGCTCTCATCAGCAGATGATATCTTTAGGAGATATAATAAACCAAAATACAACATAGGAGTGGCCTGCTTTACCATCAGCACACTCATACAGAAATTACTGTACCCCCATCTTGTTTCAAGTATTATAATTGTGGTGTTATTCAATGAACGGATAAATGATTAAAATATCAGCGTATGTGTTTATTTGCCTCCGATTCCACATAACATCAATTTGCAATTCTCTTGTTGAAGTTGAAATGTCTTTCTGACATTTAAAAAAAAAGTATCTTAAAAATGGACATACACAGTTACATGCATTCCCTACATATGTTTGTAAAAGCTGCTTGAAAATATAAAAATAAAACCAAATGTCATGTATAAATATCATTGTTAAAATTTGTAAAAAGTCCGATATTCCAGCATTAATAAACATGTCATCTTCGTTGCGTTTTACAAAAAAGTCTCGCAAAAAATAACCTGAATAAAATTAATATTTTTAAATTGCCAAATATATAAAACCATAGATACTATTGGTCATGTTGTACGACAAAAAAAAGAGTGAATTCTATATATATAATTTAAAATCAATTAAAAACAGTTTTCCACATTTCCACAACATATATATTGTGCTTCATAAATATATCAGCTAAGCAAACGCTCAATATAAGCATGGATAAATACATTCAATAAATATGCCACTATCGTTTACAATAAAATATTTGAGATATGTATAAATAGCCGTGTGGAAAGGATTAAAATATTTGGACACCATGTTAAGCATCCTACAAACTCTAAATGGTTGATGTGAGAACTAGAAGACATGGCTACATACCCTATAAAGAATGTTTTTATCTTTTCTGAGACCTCCAGTGCGGCTATGTTGTAAGAAATGGCAAAAATATCAAACACAGCAGCTCAGCATTTTTTACTTCTTTAATATTCTTTATATTTTGATATTTTGTCATGACACACTGTGTAATTAAAAAATTGTGTTAATCTTGACTATTACTTGCATTTATTAGTTTGAACAATTTCTTGAAAAACAAAACTTTGTTTTTGGAATTGTTTTTGGAGTTGGTATTATTTTATAGATGAACCTTAAGTTTCAAATTAACTTTTGAGAACCTTCGCTGCATATGACTCATTTGATCAATGTTAACCAAAATTAGACATCAATCACAAAGACTTTTAACATCGAACAAGTAGCAAACTCATCCAATCAATATCGCAGTCGGTTAAGACTATCTGACGGAATAAGACACACACTGTGATCGTGATTAAATTACAATTAATTTAGTAAAAAAGGACTTTTCTTAACCCGCAAAAGGTGAGAGTAAAAAAAAAAAAAAAAACATAGACAAACGCTGTGGTCTTACCTCATAAGCGTTCTTTATGTTCAGCGGCTGGCCTGTGGCTGCCACATGTCCCACAATGCCTTTGTTCCATTCCAGGCGAATGCCACTGTTGGAAGATTCCTCAAGTGTGGAGCCTTCGGCAACATCAAACAGCCGACTGACTAAGAACTTTCGGTTGCAGCTGTCTTCACACACCAGGAACAGTGAGTAGCGGTCAGCCGCGATTAGCTCGTGTGTGTGTAAAAAGATGCGGTGGCAGAGCGCTGTCAGATCTAAGTGGCTAGACACATCACGCACAAGCTCAAGAAGACGGGCACAACGATCCCCACCTGTCCGCTCCAGCTTGTGAGAAGGAGTTGGCGGTGGCATGGGCACCCGTTCTGTGTCACCGAGGAAGGTCAGCGAGCCCTCTGCGTCCTTCACCACAATCGGCCGTAGTGGCCGATCGAACTCTGAAGCAGAGATCTTGCGTGTGGGTGTAGAAGGAACCGGACTGGGCGATGGGGTCTCTGTGGAGCCTGAAGCGGTCAGGGAACTTGCTTCCAGAAGAGTTTTCGAGCCGTCTGTATGTGTCTTAGACGGCTGGATGGAATGCACACGCTCAGCAAACCAAGCGTTGACCATTTCCCTGAAAAAAAACCCAAAAACATTTCATAAGGATGACAGTGAGTTCCTTAAAGTTCTAGACTTTGTGTGTCTATTTACCCACTTCTTTATACTATAATACATTTTAAGTAATGGCACACTGAAATAGTGTAATCGGTTCTAAAGCGTTATAAAGCTCGCCCATTATGTCCGAAGGGGAGCGTCCTGAAAACGTGAACAGCATGAGTTCATGTGAAACCAGTATTTGGCAGAACAGATTTGCTATTTGCCACTACTGCATGCACAATTACGTAATGAATTTTGCTGTGTCCTGATAAATTGAGGAGAACCTGAAGCGATCAGTTTGTTCTGTTTCTCACAGAGTAACACCCTTATGTTCAAAGTCCAAAGTCTCTTTGCTTTCATATAAAAGTGAATGGAGCCTTGACTTCTGCAAGTCAACTGGAAAACCCCCGTGGCTATAAAACTCAATGCTGTAAATCTGCTGGCAGTTAATCTTCTAATTCTAAATAAAACGAGCTTGCAGCAAGCTACAAATGACTGTACGAGTAAGTTATCTAGAGATAAAGAGAGATGAGAAAGAGAAAAAGAACTTTAGTGAAATCTCCATGGACTCCGAAGTGTCCTCAGTCTGTAGAGCA
The DNA here is from genome assembly GCF_014805685.1 of Silurus meridionalis. NCBI lineage: Eukaryota > Metazoa > Chordata > Actinopteri > Siluriformes > Siluridae > Silurus > Silurus meridionalis. The sequence goes on from NC_060889.1 coordinate 11,995,374, forward strand.
AAATCAATAGCACTCACTTAGAAGAGCATCACTCGTCCCCTCCATGCATAAAACATGTTGATTCACTGAGGCTGGACTGACCATGCATTCATTCCTGCGTTTGCGTCTCACCATTTGATATCCAGTTTAGCAAAAACCAGTAGCCTATACATGAAAAAAAGAGTATGCCATATGGGCAAAACTGTTCATTCAATCAGAAAAGATGGTGAAATGAGCTGAGGTCATTCGGACCATTCGCTAGAGCGTACGAGCCACATCTGCTTAGAAAAACACGGAAGAAGCATGCAAAAGAGAGTTGTGAGAGTTGTGAGAGTTGTGCGTTTACATATATTTATGTTCACAACAAAGGGGAAAACATTGCAGTGTCTAAGTGCTCAGTTCTGTAAATGAAACTACAGCATAATTTTATGAAAAGGAAAAAAATCACACACAGGACATAAGCGAACATCAGATGCGGTCACATTTACTTTTACGGCGAGATAAAAACAACTTTGCCAACCGTAATACTACACAATAAACCATAACCACAACCCGTGCATGAACACATGCAGTGCTGGGGTGCTTTTTTTTTTTGTACGAACCTCAACATATGATTGTGGACAGTGATGTAATTTAATAATAAGTAACTGGACATATTTTTTAGCATTGGTATGTATCTTTTCACCTAAGTGCATATAGTTCTATATACTGTATACTATGTTGACATTTCCAGAAGGTCTAAAGATACATAATAAAGCTCAGGAATAAAAAAGATGACCACAGCCATAAGTGCACTTTGGTACCTTTTTCTTCTGACAGTTAGGACTTGTAAATCCAGCAGGGGAATAATTTGGGATTTTTGTAGCAGTGTGTTTGTAAGTGTTGTCTAAAACAAACTGTTACACACACACACACACACACACACACACACACACACACACACACACACACACACGTGTCCAAGATAAGTTCTGAGTTTATCATGTTCCGACTCCCATGTTAATAACCGTGGTGTAAGTATATAAAGTTTTATTTATATAAGTATAAAAAGTTTACAAACAAAAACCCTGACATTTCACAGCTTAGTTTTATTTGTATTTTTTGGAGAGGGGGTCGTTTGAAGACACACACCCCGGAGCTGCTTCACTCACCGGTTCGCTTTTCGCACGAAGTACGAATGAGCGAAGTCCTGGTTGTCGTCGAGCCAAGCCTCCATCCTTTCGCTTTCGGGAGAAAAATCCTCCATGATTTTGTTCTAATTAAATCGAATCAGCCACTAATGATAGCATGGACGCGATCTTTCCGCCTCAGCGACTCCAGCATGAAAAACAACGGGTCTGAAGCGAACAGCGCGGCTCAAACACGCCCGCAGGACGACCGCCGGCACTTGACGACATCGGCCGCCTCCTAAACACGAGGAGACTGACCTCTACACGCACGCGCCTCCCTCCATATCAATCTGTCTCTCTCTCTCTCTCTCTCTCTCTCTCACACACACACATATACACACACACACACACACACACACACACACGTGTGTATATATTTTTTATTGTCATGTGTATATATATATATATATATATATATATATATATATATATATATATATAAATTGTCCTTTCCTTATGAGTACCTCCTTAATCTCCTCAAAAGGAAACGTCTCCAGGTACGCACCAGCTACAAGCCCAAAGCTGCCTATACTTGTAGGGACATTTGTTCCCCCTCCAGCTTATTACATCCCCATTTACTGTATTCAAAGCATTAACATCATTTCGAAATGATCAACTTTTAAAATACCTCACAATTAATACAATTCTAACAGTCGGCTACAATGGACTGCAAATTCTGTATTTAATTACCCATCACTGACTGAAAATCAAGTCATGTCAAGAGGCTTTTATTGTCATTTCTACTATACACAGTGGTACACAGTACACAGTAAAAACGAGACAACGTTCCTCCGGAACCCTGGTGCTACACTAAACAATAACATAAAGCTACAACACAACACAAGCTACATAAAGTGCATCGAGTGCAACCTAGTGCAAACAGTGCAGACAAAAAACAGTACAGACAGACAACACAAGACAAGACACAATACCAAGATAGCGCCGACCAGTAAACCTACTGTTTATACAGTACTCTAAACTGTAAAAACTATACCCGGGAGTGAATATAAGAACATGACAGCATGTAAACAGAGTAGTATAAATAACAAAGTTGAAGGTGCAAAAAAGCATGTAAACAATATAATAGTCATGTGTGAAGATGTGAAGATGTGAAGAGTCATACATTTATACACAGAATCGATCACAATTTACCATCACAATATAGATTTCTATATAATAGGTTGCTATCCCCAATGAATGCAATGTAGTACAGTTACAAATGGATCACACAAAAACAAATAATGTGTATATGATGAATACTTGTTCAAGCTGATATTTTAAAACGTTTCATTCATTTTTTAATGATACCTCTGCTCTTGGTACAATATTGGTAATGGGTTGCCTGCTAAACTGATATGTTTTTAGTAACTTCAGTTTCAGTCATCAGTTAGTCAGTGATTTAGGCAACAGCCATTTTCCTAAAGTATTATTCAAGTCTAAAATTGTTCTTAATTCTTATTATATAAATAGGTATGCAATAAAAAATGAGGAACCATATCAAAGATATTTGCAGTGTGTTCAATAGAACTATGCTGCCTACCCTGCCTGTCTACAGTGGTGTAACCTTACAAGCAGATGGTGTCGTCTTTTCTCCAGAGGGAAGGAGGCAAACTTTGGAGACATATGTGCACTCTTGGGCATAAATGTGATTCCATGTATACTTGATTGGAGTGAGATAATTGTGTCCCGTTGGGAATATAGGGAACATCTAGGTAACATGAGTTGATTGGTGGATTATTGTTCATTGAGGTGTGTAAACTTTTAAATGCAAGGATGCATAACACACAACAGGTTCATTTGCTGACTACTGACTATGTGAGAAACCAGTTAGGACATGTTGGGGGTTTGCCTCCCTCCCTTTCTCTCTTTATTCTCTCTCTTTCTCTTTCTCCTCCCCATCTGCTACCTCTATCCGTCTCCTTTCTCACCACCAGAGCCGATGGCCACAACATCCAGGCAACATCCGTCTAAGGTGTCACCTGATACATTTGCATGCATACAGTTGTAAGCACACAAAAGTCATTGTTCTGCAGTGGAGTCCAGATACAGTCACTCAAGCTAAACTTTTCTGCTTTGCCTTTAAGACACAAATCAAACAACGCTCTATTCTGTTGTATAATTTCCTGTGGACTACATTAAACATTTCAACACGTTATTGTAAACCCTGTCTTGAGGCATAGCCATGGAAGATAACAGCAAAGAAGAAGTCCCCTATACATGGAAAAAATCTTTTGCACTTAGTGTGCAGCTATGAGCATTAATTCATTAGGTCATTTTACTGCAGCAACTATTTACATACCGATTAGGCTGAAAGGAAGATTAAAGGTACATGTATAATGGGTTTACATGCAGTAAATGCACTGTAAAAAGTGAATATAGTCATAGATATTCCATGAGATAACACAGCACTCTGTTTCTGAAATAGATGTCTTTTCCAAACCAGGTGCATAAGTTTACTTATTAGCATTTGAATGACTTGGAACGATCTATGATCCAGTACGCACTCATGCAGACACTGTTGAGAAGTTTCTTAAGCACACACTAGCTGCTCTTACACCCCGGTCAGGCAGGCCCTCTGCCCTCTAGGCGTTTTCCGAAAATAATCCTTCAATAAACATGCAGGGCCACAATGGACTTTTAGTACCATTGTTTAATTACTATTTCAAAGTACACAATGAATTCCCATGCAATTGGAATATAATAATCTGATCTTTACAGTTTGGTTGTCATTAAAAGCATACCAGTGTAGATTTATTTATTGCTAGAGACTCAAAGAACTTTTGTACGTCGATCTGGCTTAGGGCGTCTGCTAAATGCCGCAAATGTAAATGTAAATGTAACCCCCCCCATTGTTTGTAAGCATATAAATAACTGTGCAGTTATCGTACACTACTTACAATGTATGGACTGTTAACTGTTCTGAAACAAGGCATGCATATATTACAACATCAAGCATACTTTTCAGACACAGTTACCTCCAGCAGGCACCTCATTCTCCGTAGCATCATGTCTCCTTGGAAACGATCACAGGAGTCACAAGCTGCGCTTTCTGAAGGAAAAATATTCTACAGAAGGCAGTATTCTGAGCAAGCAGTTTGCCAGTGAGGTTGATATGCTGTGGATTTTTGGAGGTAGAGAAGTAAAGAGAGAGGTTGGGGATGGTGTGGGAGGGGGTAACAAACACTTCGACGCTCTCACCCTTCCTCTCTTTGCTCTAACTGTCTTTCTTTTTCTCTCAGAACTTGAGAAAGCACAGAGCCATCCCTGCTGAGTTTCAGAAGGTCCAGCTTGAAATAAACACAAATTTAGACCCGGGGTTGGGGGTGGGGGCGATGGTGTTCGACTTGTTGGGGAATATACGGAGCTCCTGTATTCACATTTCTGTCCAGCGAGAAACGACCAATAAGTCTCACCCTGTTTAGAAGGGCCTCTGTAGTACCATCATAGAAGTGGATCAAGTTCAAGGATGTTTATTTTCAAATGCTTTAGAATAGGAAGGGTTGGAAGGTAGTGACTGTTCTATTGAAAGGAATAACAGAACCTTTTGGTACCAGCTTTCATCTTTCACCTGATGGTTAAGCCCAACAGCCCATCTACCCTTCAGGGTTGGAAATGTATTGGCACTATGTCAAAATCTGATTAAATGTAAAGTGGAACTACAGAGCTTATTTGCAGGTAAGTCAATAAGTATAGGAATGAAGCACAATTACTCTATTTCTTGATCAGTAAAAATGGTTCTTCAGCTGCTCCACTTGAGAACCCTTAAGGTCGAATGTAGAAAGGTTTATTATTATATATTTTCCCCCTGGAAATCCTTTAAATTTGATATAGAATTCTACAACAGAGTGTTTAACATTACCAAAAAGTGAAGTTAATAAATAAAGAACCTGTAATAATTTCAAGGAACAATACTTTTTTGAGACTCTACATGTGTATGTGAGTGCGTCCATGTACAAAGGTGGGCTTTGTATACTCTTAGGGACTTTTACTTTGTCATCTCCAAGGGTGATACATAACAAACACACTGCTGCTTTTTTTTCTTGACAGGAAAAGCTCTGATGCAAAATTGATTGGAATACATTTGCATCGCCGATTAGGACTTAAAAAGCGCAATGCAAATGATCAGTGAGCAAATGAGCTTTGATGTGATCATGGGGTGGTGGGGATCTGCATTTCTCTGCACACCTGCAGCCAAAAAATGAAAAACACTACATTTTCTTTAATGTCCTCACAGTTTTTGCTCTGTGTCCTTTCCTGCATAAATTTAGTGCAGGCCGTTATTGCAAAGACATATTTAGATCTGATTGCTGTATGCATGATGGAATATTTTATAAGGAATCTGTTATACACAATAATTTAATACAAACATTATACATTAGTGTTACACAGTTAGTGTAATACAAAAAACTTGCAAAACTTTGGCTCATTCAGTGTCTTTAATTTTTAAAGTAAACTGAAATTGCTAGAATTTACAGTGTTTGTATTTAAAATGCATCTGTAGTCTCAGGTATGATTTTTTTGTGCATGTTTAAAAGGAAATTAGATGTTACTGTAGGTTTTCCAGTCATCTTCCACAGCTGTTCTGGAAACTTTGACTGCCATGTTTGTCATGTATTTTTAGGTAATTCCTGTCAGCCCAGTTTATTTTTGGTCATTTGCATAATGTTTCACTTTCTTACACGAAACTAAAAGCATTCTTTGTAGATGTCATAAAATAAACACCTGACAATTTTGCATAAATAGAAACTTTGCCCTTCACATTTACTATTTTTCAAATGAGACATACGCAGAAAAAAAATTAAAATAAATACTGAGCAAACTGATCTGCATTATTATTGAAAAGAGTCACTAGTGATATCGATGACATTTTCAGGTTTAACAGATGAATATAATGCACACAGGTTTTTGTGTAACTAGTAGACTAATTTAAAATGTCTAAGAGTCCCCTTTCCAATAGTATGTGAAAAATTAATGACTAAACATTTTAATTGATCATTTATGTTAAAAATTTGTTTATTTATTTAAACCTCTTATAAGCTGACTGTGCATACACAAGTATATTGTTGCTATTGTTGCTATGATGTAAAAGATTGTGTTACTGGGGAATAGTTGAAGTAATTCACACCACTGTTTACCTTTGGGCTAATCTTGGAAACAGGACAGTGCCATTGTTGTGGGTTGCTACAACTATGGTGAAAGTTTGTAATCTGCTAATTATGAGCACTTGCTGATATAAATAAACTGACCTGCAGCTGAATAAACACTGATGCCTATATCGTCAGCAACATAGTTTGTGTGTGCTTGTTAGCAGACCACTAAGATTATGTTAGACATATCTTTGATAGCATTTCATTAACAATAGCTGTAGTAAAAAATCTTTTGTTATTTACCTCCCAGTGACCTCGCTGCCACATGTTGATGGATTTTGTAGGCTGTAAAACATTAATAAAGTAGTCCTGAGCAGAGGTAAAACACATAAGCTGTTGCAAAGTACAGAAATATATTTCTGTGGTTACATAACCAAAGCAACATAGTCATAAGTTACAGGCACGCATTCATTGCGTGCATCGCAGATGTTATCTATGACAATGGACTTACTGTTTCTCAAATCTAGCACAATGCACAATCCATCTAATCCGTCTTTTATTAAAGATGCTTGCCAGCCTCTGCGTGACCCCCTCCCCAGGATTTATATCCGCATTCACAAATATAACAAGAAATGTAATTCAGGATAAACAGCTTCATGATCATAATGGAAGTCCGTCTGGAACTCGTCTCTCAGCCAAAGGTAATAACTGCAGCTATTTTCAGTTCCTCAGCTGACTGGGTGTATTGCTAGTTACCTGAGGTTGAACTCCATTTTTTTTCATCCACTGAACACAAAATGGCAGATCAATTATGCTTTATGTATTTATGGTTCCCATTACTGATCCGACTTTGAGTTAATGTGCATTCACGAGGTATTTTAAAATGCAATTTCAGCCAGAAGCCTTTTTTTATTCACCACTTATCCCCTAAGATAATTGGCTGATTTTAGAAGTCAGGCAGAACATTTGCTTTTAGTCAAAATTAGTATTGATAGCAACCCAGAAGTTTTATTTTGGCAATAATACACGTATGTCTGTCATTTCCTCTTTTTATCTCAACATATTCCATCTGATGATGATTGCACTGAGATTGGCTCATTGGGTATTTCTCAGAGCAAAATGCAAGCAGTCCAACTGTTTAGTCAATGGAACAAACATTTTGTGTGCTTGTGTGTGTGCTTGTGTGTGTGTGTGTGTGTGTGTGTGTGTGTGTGTGTGTGTGTGTGTGTGTGATTTTCCTCAGGCAACCTGATCACTCTGTCACACCATGTTCTTCTCTCTCTCTCTCTCTCTCTCTCTCTCTCTCTCTCTCCCCCTCTCTCTCTCTCTCACACACACACACACACACACACACACAAAGATGACACTTCACACTTTGCACAATTTATAGTGCCATGACAACACAAGAGTGCAAAATATGTCAGAGTAATGTGAACAAAACTAACACATGTCATAATCTGGAGGGTGGACAAAAACTCATGTCAGTCAGCTCAACCAGAGCCAGTTGTGTACGGCTGTAATTCAGATCAAAATGTTGGCATTCATTCACATCTGGACTTTTGTGAAAACACACAATATAAATATGCTTTATTAATGATGAATGGACACAAAATAAAAAAATTACCATTCATATGTTGCAAGCCCCTTTCTAATATTATATTTGTAAAATTATGTCATTCATTTAGGAAAATAGCAAAACAGACATGACCCGAATTATTACCCAACCTTATATAGGTACATACAGTATGGACTTGATAAAATGGCTCAACCATGTTGTTTCATAGTAGCCGTTCCTAGTGGTACACTTTAGATGTACTCAAAGTGGTAATTCAGTGGTAAAAAGCAGTAGAAATTTGGATCGTAAGCTGCTGGTCCCATAAGCAAGGCCTTTTACCATCAATAGATCAATTAATAGTTAGTCTACAATAATATAGCCACTGAGAGTACAGTATATGCACAATGTATTGTATTGTATTTACAGTATGTTGTATGACTGTTATGTATGTACTGAATATTCCAAGGGAGAGAAAACTGCAAAATATTAGGCTTTTAATGGTTTTTACAAATTATTGGTCCGAAAATGAAAAGAAAATGGGGAATTAAAAAAAAATTTACACCCAGAAATGTGTACATTTTCTGATTGTTTATTTCACAAACATTTTAATAAATATCTTTATTTGAACTTTGCATACAATATGACTGTTTGAATGAATTTTCTTATTTCTATCTTTTTTTTTAATCAGTTCATTCTAACAAAAGCAAACAAGCAAATGGAGGCACAGGAGCTTTCAGGTATAATTAATTTTTGCTTATATTCTAACGAATTAATTCTTGTTAAGACCATTGAAGTTTTAATTTATTCTATGTTGGGCTTAGCTCTATTTTTGCCCAGAAGTGTATAAGCCTTTGTCATTTGACCTCACACATTACCTTATTCCATTTAACATTCGTTTAAATTAACAGCTAACAGGTTTAATTAAGATTTGTATTAGCCATAATACAGGATGTATCTACTTACAAAATCCACCCTAAGTTCAATATCTTTAAAAACATTTCTTCCACCCACTGATTTCGCTTATTTTATTCCAAATTTTCAAGCCAAATTTTAGCTAAATTATAGGCCTGTCAGTAGAACACCCTAACAAGTCCCCATCACAAATACTAATTAGCTATTTGCAGAACTTTGCATAAGTATTCCCCCCTGTTGCTTTGAAACCCCCAAATTATTTCTGATGCTTCCACTTGCCACCAAAAGTCACAGAAATAGTTAAATGGAGTCCACCTGCATGCAATTAAAGTGCCACATAGGCTTAATATAAATATACATGTTTCTGGCCTTAGAATGTGTCAAAGATATTCCTTAAAAAAAATAAAAACATCGCAAAGAGCGTGAAAAAAATGTTCGGCCGAAAAAAATCAATTAAATGCTATGCCACAAGATTTTGAGATATTTATGTGTAAAGCACAATCAAGTCCACCATTAAAAACTGAAAAAATATGATACAGCAACTTCTTTGCCTAGTGAACTGCTTACAAATCAGTAACTGGGTAAGAAAGACATTAGACAGAGAAGCATCCAAGAGGCCAAAGGTAATGCTGATGGCCCTTATGAGACAAGCTGTTCAACCATAGTAATAAAGGTCTGCAATGCTGTGCTACAAAGTTGAATTACAAATCACATTAGGAGTTTGCGAAAACACATTTCAGAGACTATTTAGAGATAAGCAAAAACAGTTATTTTGTCCAACAAGATCAACATTGAATCATTTAGCCTTTGCACAATACATTATGTTTGTCAGGAACCCAACACAGCGCAACCCTCTGAGAACACAATCCCTACAGTGAAGCATGATGATGGTAGCATAATGTTATGTGGGTGCTTTTCATTAGCATAACAGAAACTAGTCAGAGTAGAAAAATGGGTGAAGCCAAATAGAAGTATCACACAATAAATCTTATTTTACTTTACAAGAGCCTTGAGGCTTGAGAAAAGTGGTAGCTTAGTGGTTAAGATACTGAAATTCTGATCAGATCAACTCCCAGCACCACCAAGCAGTTATTGCTGGGCCCTTGAACAAAACCCTTAATCCTCAACTGCTCAGTTGTATAAGTGAGATAATTGTAAGTCCCTCTGGATAAGAGTGTCTGGTAAATGAAATAAATGAGGCTGCTGTTAATGCTCACCTTCCAACAACCCTCTAACATACTGCCACTAGTGTGGCTCAAAAGCAAGAATTTTTTCACAGAACTTTTGCCAGTAGAAATATGAAGATCCAGATGTGTAAAGTTGTGGCAGTAGTGGATAATGGCTCATAGGAAAGAAGACATGTCATTATTTTATTATTTTATTATTTATGCAGCAGTCGTATTTATTCATGCTATCCAGTTATTCATGGCATCAGTGTTAGTATGGAGATGTAGGACCTATTAGTCCAGCAGGGGGCCATCCCTTTCTTTAACTATCAACATGCTCACAGGCAGTTTATCACAGTCACAATTCTCTACAAACAAAAACCCGACAGTGATCTAAATAATCTTCTAAAATACCGGTGAAAGAATCATTCCAATAATTCAATTTACAGTTTGCAGATGAAATGCAAGTACATTGTACTGTGTGAAGGAGTTTTGAACAAACAATGTGCTGCTAAAAAAAATATTTTGCACATGCAATATTTATTGTCCGAATAAAAGTTTAAAAGAATCAAAGTAAGTCAAATGTAATTCTACAACACTACAAAATGTAAAACTAAGTAGTTACAGTTTTTCTCAGTTGCTTTGAAACATTTGTCGAATTCTTTGGAGCATTTGTACATTCTCAAAACTATTTGTACAAACAGCACAATACATTGGATTTCTTGCAAAAGCCTGTACTTTTCACAAAATCCAAAATTATTTCTTCTTTCAAAAGTCATTGTTCACAACTAAAATCATCAAATTGTCATGTTGTCAGTATAATGGCGCACAGTTTCAGTATTTCCTGATATAAACTATGGTTTGGATTACAATGATTGAAAATGCATTTCTGAATTCCCTTTGTATGGCATCTATGAATCTCAGCAGCACAAATTCATTTATTTAATTGTATATTTGATTTATATTGATTGCAAGAGACCGGACAGGATTCACACTTTTACTGTACTGTACAAGTGTTCATTTGTTTCTTAGATGTTCATCGATTTTTAGAATATATAATTCTTTGTTTTGCTCTGTCTGTATACACTTCACAAGATTCACCCTTGACCAGTTTTAGAGAACTAGTTGATTGTTGGTTGATCTGATGCATACACTCTCCTTCATTAGTGACATTCAAGTTCCCTTTCAGGAACTCAAGCTGCGTCGGAACGCTTTGGGAATGCAACTGCGTTGTCCATGCTCTGAATAATGAGTCTAATCAGTCAAAATTTAAGGCAGGCTGTCACCGGTGGGGTGACGTCACGACCAGGGAGCGTAGGGCCATGTAGTTTTGAATTTTGTTTTCTGTCAATAATAAAAACCTTAATTTAAAAAATACATTCTGTTCACTCGTGTTATCTTTTACTAATATTCAAATTATTTTGATGATCTGAAACATTAAAGTGTGACAAACATGCAAAAAAATAAGTAATCAGGAAGGGGGCAAACACTTTTTCACACCACTATAACAACAAATTCCATTATATGCTATAGTTATGCATTTTTATTTAATTTCACAAGATACCGTTATATCAAATTGTCAGAGATCCACCTGCCTCGCCCCTCTCGTTGCTGTCACGCTGCCTCGTTCTGCCTCGTTCTCTACATTAAGGGGTCTCTCGTTACTGATTCAACCTAATCTGAGACTGCCAGCATTCGCCGCTGGTTCCATGGATTACTCATGTGCCGTGGATTATATTCCTTCCCTGTGGATTGTATCTGTTCCGAGGATTATACCGACTTTACAGACTCAACCCACGTTACAGTTCGTTTTCAGTGCTCTGTTTACCTCAGTAAACATGATAGAGCTACTCCCGCTTCTGATTCGTGGTCTGTACCCTGACAGAAGGTCCGACCAGTACCGAAAGAGGAATCGCCCTGCCACGATGGTTCGGCAGCCAAACGCCGCTTCGGGTTTTACCCAGAAGCGCCACGCCCCTCCAAGAGCATGATGGAATTTCTGGCTCTCTTCTCTGGCAAGATGACCTAGTGGGGCGGATTCCTATGGAGTGTCGGAAAGTACGTGGAGAGAAATTTTTATCAATTTCCCACAGAACAAGCAAAAATCGTGTTGTGCATTTCCCTCCTGTCTGGAGACGCTCTTTCTAGAGGCAGTAAGCTCTGGAGCGTGAAAGGAGGCGATTTTGGCTCATACGCCGATTTCATCGGGCTATTCCTCGGGATGTTTGGGATGACTATGGCGGCTCTCCACTACAGTCCCCTCGATTCTGAGAGGGCTTTGTTCCAGAGTCCCTTCGAGCGCGGTGCTCCGTTCCAGAGTTCCTCCAAGCGTGCCGCACTGTTCGAGAGTTCCTCTGAGGACACCGCTCAGCTCCAGTGTCCCGCCGAGGGTGCCGCTCTGCCGCCTGGCCGCGAAGAGGACATTACACCGCCGCCTGGCTGCAAAAGGAAAGTCGTACCGTCGCCTGGCCGCAAAAGGGACATCGTACCGCCGCCTATCTCATATCCCCAGAAGCCGACGTCTCGCCTCCAAGATCCCCAGAAGGAGACGTCTAGCCCCCGAGCTCCTCAGAGGGTGACGCCTCGCCCTGAGCTCCTCTGAAGGCGATGTCTCGCCTCCAAGTTCCCCAGAAGGCGATGTCTCGCCTCCAAGTTCCCCAGAAGGCGACGTCTCGCCTCCAAGATCCCCAGAAGGCGACATCAAGCTCCAAGTTTCCCAGAAGGCGAAGTCTCGCCTCCAAACTCCTTAAAAGGTGACGTCTTGCCTCCTAGTCACTCCTCCAAGTTGCCCTGAAGGTGGAGTCACGCCTCCAAGTGCCTCGGAAGGCAACGTCACATCTCCAAATGCCTCTGAAGATGACGTCACATCTCCAAGTTTCTTTGACGGCGATGTCTCGCCTCCTGGTCCCTCTGACGCTGATGTCTCGCCTCCAGGTCCCTCTGACAGCGACGTCTCACCTCCAGGTCTCTCTGACGGCAACGTCTTGCCTACAGGTCCCTCTGACGATGACATCTCGCCTCTAAGTTTCTCTGGAGATAACGAAGCACTTCCAATTTCCTTCGTCGGTGCTGCCGCACCTCAAGGCCCACCCTAGGGCGCCGTCGTGCTTCGAAACTTCGCTGGAGGCTACATCACACTCTCAAGACCCTCTGAAAGCACAGTCAAGCTTCAAGTCCCCTCCGACAACGCCGGTGCAATCCAGGATCCCTCAAAAGCCATCATGGCGGACCTAGGTCCCTCCGAGAAGGACAACACGGCCCAAGACTCCGCAGAAAGCACCGTCTGGCTTCAAGATTCTGCTGTAAGCGTCGTTATGCTCCAAGGCTCCTCTAGAAATGCTAAGGGCGACAACGTGATTAGAGATTCCTCCTAGAATGATGTCACGCCTTAAAAACACTTGCAGAGGGCACTACAGTACCTCGGACATGCTTCTAAACTATGCCGTGGCCATCGGCACGGCCTCTGAACCCCACCGTGGGCATCGCTTGGCCTCTGGACTCCACTGTGGGCATTGCTCGGCCCCCAAATTTCTGCAGAGACCGTCACTCCGCCACTGAGCTCCACCAAGGGCGTCGCTCCGTTCCGGACCTCCATATATTTTGATCAACATGACATAAACAACTGATAATGTAGGAAACAGCAAACAATTGTACACAATTGATTAAATTAATGTACAAAAGCATTTACAATTTGATCAAAGCAACAAGAAATGTTCTTATGATGAGCACAAATGACTAAATGATGGGCATACAGTAGGTTGAACAGGTAATTTTGAGAATTTCATTTCTGATCTGAGAAACGCTCGATAGCAAATGAGATAAACTGTAATACTTATACGCAGGCACTGCAAATCGAGTCTGCTAGCTAAAAATATGTTCAAATGCAACACAATAGTCTGAAAACAAACGCTGCAACCAAATCATATAAAGAGTGCAAAATATATTTAACACATTTAAACACATAAAGAATACAGTATATTCCATACATTAAATATAAAGAATATACTCCCAATTCCCATGTGGATGACAGATACAAGTGCTCTGGCTGCATTAGTACATATGTATTGTTTAAAGGTAACTTAAAACTGTTAATTTCTTAATTACACCAGTGGCAAGTCTGAAAGATAAACAACTAATATTTAAGCTATTTCAGACAAAAAGCAGAAAATAGTTATTGTTCTGATGGAAAGTCACAAGCATGATTCCACTCATTTCTTTGCAACTGTAGAGCATTTGCTGGCACACATTCAGTCTGAAGGCTAAATTATTTGGTTGTGGATCTGATTAGGTGATGAATGTAGAACAGATTCCGGGCGGGAAATGCACTCAGGCTGAAAGGGATCAGTCATAGCAGACCTGTGATTCTATTACTGATTTATTATTAATGCTGTCATCTTAGATCAGAATTTTGAGACCCTAGCATCTAGTGGGTTCCCAAATTCCATGAAATCCCAACTTCTACCTCTTTCTTGTCAGGCAGTGTCAGCCTAAACTACTGGCATTGGATGTTCATTTGGAAAGGAAAGAAAAAGGAAAAATCAGTTGGATAGTCATATTTATAATAGAGTGTTAATAAGTTAATTAGTTAATAATAAGCATATAATTGTTCAGTTAGTAAATATTTTATTATTATTATTATTGTTATTAAAATTATTATAATTAAAACAAACGCACTTCTGTGCGTAGTGGTGCAAAAAATGCACATTTGTCTCTAAACAACCCTAAACATCCCTTGTTTAGCATATTGTCCCTCTTCCTCTTTCATGCTGATTTTGACAAATTTCATCCCAAATTATTCTTATCTATTTAATTTTAAAGACCATATGATGCCTTAATCTGTATCAGTACATTGCACTTATTGTGTTCTAGGACAATAACCTTGTTTTACTACAATCCTACAACCACACTAACTTCAGGCATTCTGGGTTTCATTGTTCTGTTGCTTTAAACAAAACTCTACATTTAGAAAAAAATTACAAAAAACACAATATGTATCCACCCTGCACACAGAGAGCAATGAAGATAAATCTTAAAATTGTGACTTTTTTTTCCAGGTCTGCCTTTTCTTTTCTTTCACACGTCGCATTTTCGCTGTTATTTTTAGAAACAAGGTCTTGGAATAGCTTACATCCTGAAATGGAAATTAAAGATCAACATGAGAACTTGACTTTGCAGCTATTTCCCCTTATGGGAATTAATGACTCAGAAAAAAGACGAAAAAAAGGAGAATAAAAGCCTCAGATGACCACTATTATCATAAATGTTAAGTCCAGATAATAATACAAGGAAGCAGAAGATCCTCTTAAGGGGAGTGAGATATGCATCATTGTCTATTTTGCTGTCTTCCTGGACAGTTTTCTCTCCGGGATGATGAAAAGCATGTGGGTTTAGAATCTGCTACGGTGACCGGAATAAAACGAGGTTTCGGATCTTGCTGATAAATGTTTAGATTTAATAAGGCCCTTCTAAATTATCACATGGTTGGACATACAGTAGATTTAAAAAATCCCTACAGGCACCATATTTCTGCAATGAATAAAATGTTGTTTATAATAAAATTGTATATGCATTTCTTCAAAACTAATGTTACAAATAAAACTAGGTTATGTCAAGGTTTTACAATATTCCAAGCACAATCCAGAGCAATCTCCATTCCTCATACTTCATAATGTGTGTTCTTTGCCCTGGGCACAAACTAAACAATACCACCTGTTTCAGCCTTTCAAACTATTCAATGCATAAACAACAAAAGCACGTCAGCTGACGTTGATTTAATGCTTTCATCACTTGCATCCTATCCAATCTAATAAGGTTACCATTGAAGGGAAATGCACGTAAATCTATCAGTGAATTTGCTGGTAATTTCCTGCAATCTCCTGGTAAAATTATTAATCGTCTAAATAAAGTCAGAACTAAGTACAAAATCCAGCATGCAACATATCGAACGTTGGCAGAAGAAGCATAATTCTTCTTAATTGAATCTTCTTCAGATTACATTTATGCTTGGTTGCTTGTGAGGTTTTCAAAATCAATGTATTAGTGAACAAACCTTTCTCTCATGTTATGAAAATTCAAGTTCATGCACACTGGGTCATATACAGGTTCATAAGCAGGCAAGCATCTGAAGCATAATATATTCTGGCGGTAGTTTAGTTTGTACTCAATACTTACACGTGTCAAACTATTGAAATAGACTAGGACGAATGTTCTTCTAAGTCAGACATAAACACTCTCACGGTCCTAGCCCTCCCCAGAGTGAAGCTGTCTATCGTGGGAGTTTGGAATGCTTTTAGTTTTTTATGACGATGTGAGCAAATATTCACAAATGGGCTTCCATGTAAGCACTCACACTCACACACACTCCAGAAGCAAAGAGTTAACTAATGTTAAAGTCGGAAATTACACTTAGAAAGTTGAACCAGCAGGCTGCTGTTAAAGCAAGTCAGGAGAATCCGTTTTTATTTTGGTCACAGTTTTCGTGAAAATACAAACGAACAGAAAAAAAACAAACAAAAAACGCTGCGGTGACCTTCTAAAAGCTAATTTTTAATTAATAAATAATTGTAACTTTTGGATTTCCCTTGCATTCCTTTGCTTTGGAATTTTGTGAAAGCAACAAACAAACTCATACACATACACTTCCTCATCAGATACCCACAACATCTTTTTTACGACTCACCCCATTCTGAAGTTTCATGTCAGTGCTGCACAGAGAGCAGAGTGTCCCCAATATAACACATTATCTTTGCCTTGAAATACTTTTTTCCTTTCTCCCTTTCTCTCTCTCTCTTCTTTAAACTTCCCTTTTCTGACAGAGTCTCCTGCTGGCCTGGCTTTTATTTATGTCCTTTTTTGGGACTGGAGGAGATGGAGAGTTGCAGAATTACTCTCGGGCTATTAGAGAGAAGAAAACTCCCCTAGTGTAAGGGCCTTTAAACTATCTCTCTCCTGAGGCATCAAGTGTGTGTCTCAAATGCGCAAGCTACCTTGTACAATGAAGTTCTTGGTTTGCACTGTCAACATTCTCACAGATGCTGCAGTGGATTTCTAATAATATATTATTAAAACTATATATATTATATAGATTTTTAAATAATGAAAAATAAACATGTTTGACCCGCATAAAAATCATTATGCTGTGTGTAGGGCTGTACAGATTTTAATATCTTTGTAGTGACCAAATGTCCCACATTAATAGGAATATTTGACAGTTTTTACCTTATTAAAAACTACACCTGTTATTCAAAATAGAAAAATCTTCTCATTAATGGGGTTAGAATTAGGCTTAGGAGATGCATAGCGTTAATTAGCTGCATGTAAGACCTTTTAAAAGACATTTTGAAAGATGTTTTATATCTTGGTATCGAACAAAATGTGCTAGATATATGTCAGGTCAGGTCCTAAGAAGAAATCAATTTCACCTTGCTAAAAATAAATAGCAATAATTTGCTATATGTGATGAGAAGATCCTCACAAACATAGCATACACACACACGCACGCACGCACACACACACACACACACGCACATGCGTGTGTGTGCGTGTGTGCGTGCGTGTGTGTGTGTGTGTGCATTGAAGATGTTTTCAAGATAGGTTTTTCTTTTGCCACATTTTTTGTTGTATTGCTTTGCTTATTCCCATTTAATTTTCCTCTTACACTAATTAGATTTTGTTTAATAATGAAAGGACACATCTCCTAGTAAGTGGACCCAAAGCAGATTGGCCACTGGGATACAGTATGGAAAAACCCCTGCTTCCCTCTGTGCACAGCACCTCGAGGTAACTAGACTCTTGGGTTCAAGACATGTAAACATGTTGAGAGAAAACAGCTAGGCCATGAACTCAGGAGAGTTCATTCATTTTGATTAATTGGCTTTGGTGCATGCACAATACATCAGGTCAGGGGAGTGGAAGAGACCTCTAATGGCGATGTGCAAGCCTCATCATGTAAAGTGTCATTGTACTACCCAAAATGAAATGGTGGCACTATTGCACAAACATCATGGAGGTTTTCATGATTTACATGGCAAATTTACACATCAGGTATTTACTCATTTCACATATTTTATTTAAAGACATTTATTTTTTTATTTACACACATTCATATATGTTCTAGTGAGCTCAATTTCAAGCCATAACATCTATCTATCTATCTATCTATCTATCTATCTATCTATCTATCTATCTATCTATCTATCTATCTATCTATCTATCTATCTATCTATCTATCTATCTATCTATCTATCTATCTATCTATTACAAACACCACCCCATACATCTGTCCATTCATCTACTCATCTTTTCCACCTTTTCACACCCTTTTACACTCTTTATCGTGTTTGCTTTCAATGTTTGCTTTTAAAGCATTTTGTGTTTCGTTTCTCATTTATGCAAGTTTAATTAATATCTGCACCTGACTAAATACAAATATCTGCACTTAACAAGTGAAAAGTGATTTGCTTAATGTTACAATACTAATGGAATCCATAAGGAATGGGATATCCCATATTCTGTGAAAACATGGATAGAAATCAGATATTTGTAAATATGTATATTTTAGAGTAGTCAGTGTGCAGCTGGTATAGCAGTACAGATTTACTGTCCTCTGAAAACAACTTAACATACAGCCAATATTGTCAAAATAGCTGGCAACAAAAGTGATATCTGCTGTGTCTTGTAACCATGCAAAGCTACATTTCCTATTTATCATGTTCATGTTTTTGTCTGCTTGTCAGGACCATACAAATTTGTATCTGTTGTGTTGGAGCAGTTAAAATTTGGTGCGTTAAGTGCAGTTCTTTCATACTGACCACTGATTGTTTGAACCTCAAGGGAAAGAAAACGAAGGATTCGAGAATTAGATTAGTTGCTCTCCACAAAGATGGCTGAAGCTAAAAGAAGATCAGTAACATCCTGAAACTGAGTTACAGTACAGTGGCCAGGGTCATACAGAGTCATGAGTTTTTCCCAAGACGAGTTTCACTTGGAACAGGCCTCGCAAGTGTCCATCAAAGAAGTTAAGTCCTTGTGCTGTGCGTCAAGTGCAGAAGCAAACTTTATAAAACAGACACATGAGTGCTTTAGAGGTTGCAGAAGCTGAAGGCCCATACGCCGCACACTGCAACAAGTCAGTCTGCATAGCCATTGTCCCATAAGGACACTTATTCTGATGTTGGCTCACAAGAAAGAGTGCAAACAGTTTGCTGTGGACAACCTGTCCAAGAGCATGACCATGTCCTGTGGTCTGATGATACTAAGATAAACTTGTTTGGCTCAGATGATGTCCAGCTTGCCCTGGTGAGTTGTACCAAAAAAATTCTGTCTTGCCTACAGTCAAGCATGGTGGAGCCTACCAGTATTCTTTTTGTATTGAGGAATGGCTTGTGGAAAGAAAGTTTTACACAGTCTAGATATACATTTTCTGTACCTTATTCCAGACACCTGGAGGGTGAAGACTGGGTGTGAGGGGTGTCTGTGGTCAGCCACAATGCTGGTGCTTTTGCAAATGAGACCATGATGATCTTCTTAACTGTCTTTACTATCGTCTGTAGGGTAAATAATTTTTTTCGTGGCACCGCTGTTCCTAATTAGTTAATAATTACTGTATTATAAATCACACTGTTTCTTCCTCCAAGGAATGTATTATCTATTTCTATATCTATTTTTTTATTGTAAATTCTATTTTATTTTATTTCATTGCAATTCTATTCTATTTTAATATATTGTTATTTTTATTTATTTTTATTTTTGTCATTTCATTTAGTTTTTTGCCCTAATGGCTGGGTTTGGTTCCCCGCGGCGGTGAGAGCACCGAATCCTAACCCCTAGACCACCAGGGAACCCAGTGAAGCATATAGCGCATGTAAATGTAAGTGGATTGTCTTAGAGTTACACACCTCCTGCTGGTGCTCTGCAAGCAAAACAGCTAAATTGTCATAGAAGAGCTTGCTAGGCTAAAATCTGGACAGTAGTACAATTGTAATGTGTTTTCTGAATAATGTAATACGAAGCAGTACTGAGCTAGTACTGAACTATTACTGTTTTAGTAATAGGAAAAAAAAGACATTTAAAAAAAATCTGGTAAACATTCAAGCTGCCTATGCTACTGCGTCATTTGACACAGAGCTCTAATTCCAATCTACAATTAAATCCACATATCACTGTCAACACAACCCAACTGTTGTTTACAAAGTTTTCACTACTCAATTACTTTTTACGTATTTTGCTGCTTTGAATTCAATTCTCAACTGAGTTAAGAACTGTCAATTGTGTAGAACAGGTTTTTCTTTATATTACACATTTACTTTGTTGTCTTATTTCTATTTTTCATAGAAATTATATTTCATTGTTTTCTTTTTCTTTCTCCATGTAGTGTTTCTGGATTCAGTGTACTACCTCAGGTTTTTTTTTTTTCCATTCAATGTTTGCACATCCATAAATGGTCTATTTGCTATGATTTTGATCTCTGTGGATGTTTTTGTAAATTATAGACATTTTCTTTAAAAGCACATGCAATTTCTGTGTGTATGTATGTGTGTGTGTGTGTGTGTGTGTGTGTGTGTGTGTGTGTGTGTGTGTGTGTGTGTTTGTGTTTGGTTGCACTTTCATGTGGTTACAATCGTTTCACAACTCTTTGACAAGACAAAAAGCAGTTCGTCATGAACACATAGCTCAATAATACAAATCTCTGAAAGAAAGACATTATATATCAGAACAAGGTTTGTAGTCCCGAAGCGGGAAGGAAGACATTAAAAAATGTGTAAAATGAATGAATGACTTAAACTAATAGGGAAAAAAAGACATTTGAGGTGGGAATTTATTTGTAAAACAATATAGTTTATCACATACAATAACAATTATATACACAGTAATGACTAATTCATTTTTTTTTTTGAATACTTGCAGTTTGTCAAAGATTATAACAGAGAAATATTCCTTTGAACAATTCTAGATCACTTTGAAAAAACAAATAAAGAATTATGAATGATGAGATTTTGAGAAAAGGTGCACACAAAAGATTTGTGGAAGAAACAAGCAGACGAAAATAACAGAAATATATAGTATATAATATATTATATACTATGCAGCCACTTTCTCTCAAATAAAATAACACAATATACGATCAGATGTACAATTAAAAAAAATCCCTAATCATGTGTTATGCTGTTTTGATTTAAATTCATGCTAATAAATGTCAAATGTGAGCTCTGTGTTTGAAAACTGAATCTTGATTTGAGATGTAATGTAATGATAATTGATAAATGAATAATGAACATTCGGAATGTAAAAAAGTAACCGATTATTTAACAGATTATAACTCTACTTTCCCTCATGGTGCTGCACATCTCCATATATGACTGTTGTGTCCATGCTGGTTCCTCTTCTTACAGTGTATTTTAGGTTTTGTCTAAATGTGAGAGCAGCGTAGCTGACGTCATCTGTATTCTGTTTAAATGAAAAACCTACATGTTAATGATAATTATAATCAATATGATTGTTCATAATTAAATATCATAATTCAATGTGTTCATGATGCAAACAATGCAATGCAACATAAACTTAAAAAAAAAATATTATTAGTAGTAGTATTACTATGAATAATATATATTGTATATGTATTGTATATATACTGTAGTTATTTTTTATATCAGACAGTTTCCACAATATATATATGAAAAGCATGGTGTGTCATCAAAATGTAAAAAGTAAATTGTTATCTTTAGAAAACTGACATTTATTTATTCACATTTATTCAAAACACTGCTTTGTTGTTTGAATTTTTTCCTATAACATGATGGCATGCCATATTTTATACCTTACATGGACTAATTCATACTGTATGATAAACATTTGATCCAAAATTCAGCACTGTTCTTATTTCTATAGTGTTGATAGATAAGCCATTGCAGAGGTGTACATACCTGTAGCTACTTACTTATTAACTGTGATTGATTTGTGATCTATCCAGTTTATAGTTCATATATCAACCCTGACCCAGATACAATGTTTACTGGAGATAAAGTTGCCACAACATCAATGTGTACAAAAGGAGACTGGACTTTAATTTCTTTTTCCATGAGTTTAGGAAAATTCCATTCTTAACTTGAATGCTAAAGTGGGTCAGGTGTGGTAAACATTTGTAATTTTAACATGAGCTGCGCACGTAAATCTTACTACACCAACATATTTCAAAGGTCAAGCCCCTGTTCCCGCACTCTAACCACCCCTCACAGTGTTTAATTCTGAGCACAAAAATAGCAACTAGGTGACATGAGATCTAAAACCATTATGTGCTGCGTTGTTAACACACATTTTGTTACGCTTGCATGGAGCCAATTAACATTTGGCATAGCTTGTAAATTGATGTGTAAATATTGTACAATTATTAAGTCAATCCACTATTAAAGACCACATACACATTCTCCTGTACCACGCTCTGGTCTTGCTGCACCTGAAAAAAAAAATACTAATTGAAATATTACAATCAAAATGTCTTTCTAAAGGAAGCTGTCCTTATCAGTTTCATTATGAATAATTGTACAATTGATAAAATGTTTAACAAAATATGAACAGATTATTTGTTATCAAATAGTCTCTATATCAACATTTGCTCACTCTTGTTCTTACCTGATTTGTTTTTTTTAAAAAGGTGATAAATGAGAGCAATGATGACACATATCGATGCCATATTAGTCGCTGATAGTACTGGCACAGCATAATTAAAAACTGATGGCGTTTCTAAAAAAGGAATAAGAAGTTTTTAATGTAAATAGGTTACATTAAAAATGAATCACAAGAAAATGGGTGTATAAAAAGACCTTTATATATGAATTCTTTTTAAAAGAACATGCAAGAAGTTAATAAATGTCAGTGGTGGAAGAAGTACACAAAGCATGTAGTTGAGTAAAAGTATAGATACAGTAGGTCAAATATAACACCAGTAAAATTGCTTCCTTTGAACTTCCTTTGAAGTACAAGTACAAATGTGTGTCACATTATTGTGTCAAAGTATCCAAAATACTTTGGTTTATTATGGCTATAATGTTCTGTGATGTTCTATTATGATATTAATGAGTCGAACACTGATATAAAACTAATCATGAGCCCAAAACCTTCTTTTTAAAGACTTAAAAAAAAGCACAAATAAGGCCACGGGTGTTGCGGCAAGTTAGAGTCAGAAGTTTGTTTCATTATTTATTACTCTTAAAATGTTCTGCTAGCTGTTAAACTGACACTCAACTGAATGTTCAGCTTGAATGATGCTGTGGGTAAACCACGCCATGACCCAACGTCTTCCCTATTGATTGGTTTAAGCTTTGATAAGCTCCTCTCTGCTTTAGCTACCATCACTGGAAGAGTAAAACATATTCTGAGAGCAGGCCACATATTTGGATACATTTCTGAGGGCTGAATTTCATGTATAAATATTACCCTAAATGCATTTATTATACAATTAAATACACATGTCATTGTGCACACTTTATCAAGCTTTCAGAACCAAGAAGCATACAACTCCTTGGAAATTTGTAGCCATAAGATACATACAACATCTATATCCTTATAATATATGTCTTTTTAAATAAGCCTTTGAAGCTGCACTGGAGTTCAGTTCAGGACCAATTCAGTACAATCACAAAAACCTTTATGAAATCAGATCACTTAAAGATAACTAAATAAATAAGTGCTATTTTAACTTAAATCTATCTAGCCTTGGTTGGTGGTAAATGTGTTTTGTTGCTACACACATTATGATAAACTACATACTATTAATTATAATGTTATGCAAGCTAAAAAAAAAATGTTTGCACTGTGCGTAAAAGTATAGCAGGCAACACAGCATAAATGATATAAAGTTATTAGCCTATTTTATTAAATGCATTAGCCTATACTTTCCTTATAATGGCATGAGTGATAGAGCGGCATACACACCTTTTTTTGCAAGTTTCATTCCTCTTTTTTCTGAATTAGGCTCATTAGGGTTTAGATCTTTTTTTGTCATCCATAATTTTAATTTGGATTCAACTCTCCACACTGATGTGACGTCACTCCCACTGGAAACCCTGAAAGCTGATGTGATGTTACCCAACCCCTGCCTCTCCTTTTGGAGTGTATGAGTGAGGGAACTTCTCCGGGCAGTGGGTGCACAATCCGAGTCCTGACCAGGTTCATTCACCGTGACATGATATAATTAATTGACATGACCATGCAGCCCTCTGGCAAGATGCCGCCCTACTCGGCTGCCCATGTCACCTAAATCTGCCACTTTGACACTTTTCTTTGACAATTTTTCCTGCTTTTCGTCTTGAGATTTTTTTTGCTTCAAACACTTCAACTTTAAGAACAATATGTCACCTCAAAATATATACATAAAACAATATCCAGTGGGGACAGAAAGTTTTACTGGTCAACTGATGTTACTGAGGTATTGGCCAAACTGTCAATAACACTTCATTCAATAACAACAGAAACCACACACAAACTGAATGTATAATTTTAGGCTTTTAGTATTAATGCAATTAGACAAAATAAATAAATAGCAGTAATAATAATAATAGCCACTTTTTTGTTTCTTCTCTGTAAAGTTCATCTGATATCGATACACATACATAAAAAATAGCAGATCACACCCACCGTGACTTTCATCTTCATCTTTAGATGTCGTTGTTGGTTTAGTTGCTGTGAAAAGAAACACAGTACAACTAACTTGATCACACAAAGTGTCACCACACAAATACACCAACATTTTCTTCATAAAGGTTAAATACAGGTATTGTTTTTATATATATTGTCAGTGAGCACAGGACACGATGCAAGGCCAGATTATTCTGTCAGAACATGCAGGTGACTAGGTGAGTGCGGACCCAAATGCAGGATGCCACAGGAGTAATGGGGCACAGGCAAAAAACAAAGTCGAAAAAGAGTCTCCAGGGTCAAAACACAGGCAAAAAGTGCAAAACCAGGGAACAGAACTAGGAAGGGCAAAGCAGAAACAAAAACTGAAAAACAGTCCAGAGTTCAAACCAGAAACAGAGCAGAACAGGGGTCAGGAACAGTAACAGGATCAGGAACAGGAACAGGAACAGGAACAGGAACAGAATCCAGAGCAGGCAGGGTGGCAAGAATAATCTCAGGGGTTTGGAAGCCGGTAAAATAATCTGGCCACTGTCCTCGAATAACGGGAGGCGGAGGGAACAACAAAGCCGCGAAACTGGAGGTGCCATGAAGATCCTGACATATATATATATATCTATATATCTATATATATATATATATATATATATATATATATATATATATATATATATATATATATATAGAGAGAGAGAGAGAGAGAGAGAGAGAGAGAGAGAGAGAGAGAGAGGCATGATTGTATTTTTCAAGAAAATCAAGTTTAGCAAAAAATAAAATAAAATAAAATAAAAAATTAGGGACTTTGAGAGGGTCCAAACAAAACACATTTAAGTGTGTTTTCATAAATATAAGTGCTGGATTATGTAGACCAGAGAGTCTTTGTTATGATGGTCATTAATATTGTTGCTGTATTCTAACACTTTATTAGCTTTATAAAAGGCTTTAATATACAAATTAAAATCGAATACACATTTATTTACAACTTAATGTACACTAATTACAATCTGTAATTAAATATAATTACAAATTCAATTTAATATACACATTTATTTGTATGTTCTTTTTGTCTTGGCAAAAATTCCATGTCTTTAAAATATACATTTTCATAGCAGCAGCTCTAAAAGCTTATTTTCACACAATTATGTTGAAGAATTGGCTATAACATATTCCAGTGTATGTATTTTAAACTCACCAACTACATCTTCGACAAATAACTTAGTCCCATTTCCAAAATATAACTGATCATAGCCGTGCCCTCCACAAATATATGTTGCAGTATCACTTGGTTCCAAGGACAAAAAAGTCAAGCTGAAGTTTCTTTTTTTTAGAACAACTCTGATTCTGGAATTATTTTTAAACTGGCCAAATATTTGCACATTACCTCTCAGTGAATTTACATTAGCTATAAAAACTGAAACTCCTTCAAGAGGAACTTGTATCCAAAAAAATGAAAAGTGGCCTTCTGCCTCAACATAACACTGAATCGTTGTGGAGAATCCTGCCTGTATCCTCACTGATGAATATGGCTGCGAGATCGGATATCCACCAACAGATGCACCTAAAGTATTAGAATCTGATTAACTATCCATCGGCATCAAGATATGATGGTACACATGTACATATTAGGTCTAACTTATTTTTGCATATCTAATAGCTTTTTAATGTTATTTTATTAGAATATAAAATATTATATTAAATTGATATTAGAAAATGTATTTATTTCATACTCACACACGATCAAGTCCAAAAATATTCGATATAATAAATTAAGCATATTCATTGTCAGTTTAAGAGAACTGTTTTGGGCTCAGGTGGAAAAATATGTAAAGGTAAAACTAACATTCAGGGGAGGGAAGAGGTTGTGGTATTTCTGTGTGGTTTTGCTGATTGAGCAGATGTGTCATGCTCTCCTGCACAATTGTGCATTTTTTCCCCTAAAAATATATATATAT
This sequence comes from Silurus meridionalis, assembly GCF_014805685.1. NCBI lineage: Eukaryota > Metazoa > Chordata > Actinopteri > Siluriformes > Siluridae > Silurus > Silurus meridionalis. The sequence continues at coordinate 12,021,825 of NC_060889.1, forward strand.
ATATATATATATATATATATATATATATATATATATATATATATATATATATATATATATATATATCTTAGTGTATAGTATCAGTGTTCAGTATATAATTTTAATTACATATTAAAAACTATGTAAGTATTTTTGGAAGAAGATATTTGAGTGTGTGTGTGTGTGTGTGTGTGTGTGTGTGTGTGTGTGTGTGTGTGTGTGTGTGTGTGTGCACGTGCGTGTGTGTGTGTGTTTGTGTGTGTGTGTTGTGTGTGTGTGTTTGTGTGTGATTACAACTTATTATATTGCAACCAAAATCAGCCAAGCCTAATGCATAACATTTAAATGTGCTTTTTACATTGGTGTATATTTTGGTATAGACAACAGGGATGTGCTAATAACTAATGTGCTAACATTTACATTTACATTTGCAGCATTTAGCAGAGCGTCCTTATCCAGAGCGACGTACAAAAGTGCTTTAAATTTCTAGTAATGAATAAATCTACACTGGTACGCAAGATTACAAACTTAATATAAATATAACTCGAATTCTACAAACTTGGAAAGTGCTAATTTAGGTATTTAAGGAAGAGGTAGGTCTTCAGTCGTCGCTTGAAGATAATCAGGGACTCTGCTGTACGGACATCTAGGGGAAGTTCATTCCACCACCTCGGTGCCAGAACAGAGAAGAGCCTTGAAGTGTACTTACCTCTCATTCTGAGAGAAGGTGGTACCAGTCGAGCAGTGCTGGAGGATCTCAGACAGCGTGGTGCAGTGCGAGATGTGATGAGGTCACTGAGGTAAGATGGCGCTGGTCCATTTTGGCCTTGTAGGCAAGCATCAGTGTTTTGAATCTGATACGTGCAGCTACTGGAAGCCAGTGAAAGGAGCGCAGCAGTGGGGTGGTGTGGGAAAACTTGGGCTGATTGAACACAAGTTGTGCAGCTGCGTTTTGGATCATTTGCAGTGGACGAATAGCGTTCAGGGGAAGACCTGCCAGCAGAGAGTTGCAGTAGTCAAGTCTTGAAATGACAAGAGACTGAACAAGCACCTGGGCAGCCTGTATGGACAGAAATGGTCGAATCCTTCGGATGTTATAGAGAAGAAATCGACAAGAACGAGCAACATTAGCGACATGTGGGAAAAAAGACAGTTTATTGTCCATAGTTACCCCAAGGTTACGAGCAGTGGCTGAAGGGGAGAGCAGAGAGTCATGAAGTGTTATTTGGAGATCTTGACCTGGAGATGAATCACCTGGGATGACCAGCAGTTCTGTTTTGCTGGGGTTGAGTTTTAGTTGGTGAGCACTCATCCATAAAGATATGTCTGACAAGCATGCTGAGATCCGAGCGGAAGCTGTGGTATCTGATGGAGGGAAAGAAAAGATGAGTTGAGTGTCATCTGCATAGCAGTGATAAGAAAACCCATGTGAGGATATGACTTCACCAATGGAGTGGGTATAGTGGGAGAAAAGGAGGGGACCAAGTACAGAGCCTTGTGGAACACCAGTGGTGAGTCTGCACGGGGCAGATGTGGATCCCCTCCATGTTACCTGGTATGAGCGACCTTCCAGGTAGGAAGCAAACCATTCCCATGCTGTTCCGCAGATACCAAGGCTCTTGAGGGTTGACAAAAGTGCTAACAAATCTAAAATACTCCTAATCACAGCAGCCCATATGTTTAGTTAAAAACATATTGGCAACCATTACCAGTGCTAATATATAAGCTGCAGGTCATGGTATAGTTGGTGTATGTTAATAATTGATATCGTTGATTGTTCAACCAGCTTCTTCCAGGTTGGAGGATTTGAGGCATATTCTTACCAATTGTTTTTATATATTATATTTTATATATATTGGATAATGTGATCTTCAGGCCCTCAGGCAGCACTGAATTAAAAAAAGTAATGATTCTGCAATTACTGCATGTGCTCATTAACACCTCCTGAAATCATTGTCTGGTAACACAGTTTGCCATGTTATCCACACATTTAAGTTAAATCGCTATCATGCAAAAAAGAAGGCATGCGTAAACATGATGTAGAAATGCCACCATCCTCTCTGGGCCAAAGCTCATTTAAAATGTACTGAAGCAAATTTAAAAAGATTTTCAGAATAAAAAGAATTTCAGAATAATTTCAATTTGTAACTTCTTTTTGAAAACCATGAACACCACATCCTCCGGACTAAAGAGGAGAGGAAACAACTGGCTTGTTATCCGTGTTGCATTTCAAATGCAATGGGAGTGCATTAGTGCATGTGGAATGGGCAGCTTGCACATTTGGAAAGGCTCTATTAATGCTAAATTGTATATACAGGTTTTAGAGCAAAAAAGGTTCCATCCAGAAAACATCTTTTTCAGGGAAAGTCTTGCATATTTGAGAAAGACAATGCTAACTGCATACTGCATCAATTATAATAGTATGACTTCATAGTGGTCTTCATTGTGGTTACCAGCACAGTTTTACTGCTTCAGTGTTGTATTCTGTTGATATTACAGCAAATTTGTTTATGGTATTAATGATGTATTTATTAAACAATAGTAATAAGACATAAAAAAATGTCATGAAAGAGACAAGTTCTGTCCTGTTATTACTATCTTTATTTTTCTTTATATTAATAAGAAAAAAAACTTACCTGATAACTTTTGAAAATAACACTTTGTATGAAAATGATTACAGAATTTGTTTGTGAATAATTTAATCACCAATGCCTTTTACAGCCATCAGCACATAGTGCAAATTGGCATATTTGGCACTTGATTGTCTCAGGTGGGGCCTTTTTATTCATATTTCACATGGGGGTTTTGGGCAAATTTATAAAATAATTTACAATATAAATATTTATAATAGTTGCTCAGTATAAGTTTGCGCGCCTCAGAAGTCCTGGAATTTGTAAGGAATTGCAACCAATTCTTAACAGGTTCACAGAACGAATATAATGAAAAGTTAAAGCAGGTTACTTGCAGTAGCATATTTCCACCAGAGGGGTCCTTAAATCCCCCAAAGGGGACACTGTAGACGGAATGATCTTAAAAAAGCAAACATGAGAAATGATAACGTGTATATAATTTTTGCAAAATTTGCAAAAACTTTTCTTTATGACCTTTAGGCTAGGTATAAGGATGAGGTTGTGGATTCCTTATATTATATTACATATGCATGAAATCAAAGAAATCTAACCACATTGTTCATTCAACATGTAGTAATATCTCCTTCATACTGAAATTTTATGACAAAATTCATACTATTAAATATAATGAAAAATATTTTTTTGCTGTTGCTTTTCTAGCACTGTAAACGTGCATGTGGCCATGAAAAGAGTATGACACTCAATCTGTTTCACACATGCACATGATGACAATGTCATTTTCCTCCATCTGCTTTGATGCATGTTTTGCACATGTGTGAAAGTTAGTTGGAAGGCAAGAATGTCATGCTAACCACTTATTTGAAGGGCAGTAACCGCAAGTAGAACAAACTTGTACCTCCATTTACTGTATGACCCGCTTACTTTCGGTACATCCTCCTATAACTTTCTGTTTATGCAACATATTTTCTTCATTTCTTTAGAAGTCACACATACTATGTGAAGAAACCAAGAAAAAAAATGTTCACTCTTGGAATAATTTTTCTCCTCTGTCCAGCTCGTAAGTTAAATTATTTAAAAGATTTTCTGTTATGTTATTTAAAACATATGTAACCAGTTAATTGTGTATGTGTGGGTGTTTGTGTGTGTGTGTGTGTGTGTGTGTGTGTGTGTGTGTGTGTGTGTGTGTGTGTGTGTGTGTGTGTGTGTATATAATTTTTCAGATCTTGTCAAATCACAAACAGATATCCAGAAATCTGAGAGTCTGCTACTTGTTAAAGAAGGAGATAGTGTTATAATTACTTGCATTTATGAAAGTGATATGGCCATGCACTTCTCATGGTACAAACACAGACATGGTCAGAAGCCTAGACTCATCTCCAATTTCTATAAATACGACACAAAGGCCACATTTCATCACGAGTTCAAGGCTGACACACGTTTCAGCATGGTGAACGAAAAAGGCATAACTCATCTGGAAATAAAAGATTTAAGGATCTCAGACTCGGCCACATATTACTGTGGAAGTGCTCATTCCAATATAGTGGAATTCGGCGAAGGAACTCAGCTGATAGTACGAGGTAATTTTGTTGTTCATTCATGTGAGACGCATTTGTAATTATCCCCCGATTAAATAATAAATATCTTTATTAGAACTAAGGAAAAATACCCCATTAAATATCATTACTTTCTTTTTATCTCTTTTTTAAATCAGTGCTTGTACATGTTTGTAAATATCAGTGGTAGCTTTTGAGCACAAAAGTTGAAACGACTACAACTACAACAAATCATTAGCAAATCTGAGATATTTTATTGTGATTTCTCAACTTACATTAGACAAACCTAATATAATAAAATGATAACATATTAAAGTGCTATTCTTTGAAAAGTTGTATACTATAAAAGTGTAAACCTTTAGTATTTTCTTAGGTCAAACGTTCATTTTTCATAGGTGTGTGTTACCTGCATACATAATCATTCCCTTACTAGTAAAGCTTTTTATCGAATTGTACTAGCAGAGGTTTTGCTACTAGCTAGCATTAGTTACATATTCACTGCAATCAATTAGCTAAGAAGCTAATTTAAAACATAATGTGTTATAACCAAATAGATGTTTGGTTGGTTTGTTACTGTAGCTTTGTATGCATTTATATTACATATTTATATTATGCCGTTTAATTATTATATGTAATTATTTAATGGTGTGGGATGTTTTGGAACATCTAAGCAACACGGTTGTTCCATTAAATACGTTTTTTTGCGAACAAAAAAAAATCATCAGTTTTTATTTTTCCAATATTTTAGCAACAATATTATTTTGCATGTATATATACATATTTATGTGAAAATCTTGTTAAATAATTTGCATGTGAATAGAAATACATTTTCAATTGTGTAAAATAATTGCAGGTAATAAAATGAAGGTGCATGTATTACAAGTGAAAATAGAATTGGTTAGAATACTGACACAATGTAATACTTGTTTAGCTACACAGCTTTCTGTGCTCCAGGGGTCTGTGCCTGATCCGACTCATCCCGGGGCCTCTGTGACTCTGCAGTGTACGGTCATCACTGATAGCTGTGCAGAAAATTACAGTGTGTACTGGTTTAGACAGAACTCAAAAGAATCTCATTCTGGAATCATTTATTCTTATGGAGACAGCAATGCTTTGTGTAACAAGAATCCTGTAGCTGGTTCTTCTACAAAAACCTGCATTTACAATCTGCCCAAGATGAATCTTAGTCTCTCCAACGCTGGAACATATTACTGTGCTGTAGTTGCATGTGGAGAGATAGTGTTTGGGAATGGAACCAAGCTCGATATGAATATTACAGGTGGGATTTCTCTCCTTGTTTTTCCAAAATCATGAATTACATTTTGTCATTAGAAATCAAAAATATATATATTTTTTATGCTCTTTCAGGTCCGGGCTGCTCTGAACACATTCACTTCTTGGTGCTTTTTTCAATCATAAGATTTTGCGCTCTTTTGTTTTGTATCGTTGTAGTTACAATACTCTTTTGCAGGAGCAAAAAAGCTAAATACTCTGTTAAACTAGAAAAAAAAAAATCTTGTTTAGATAGAAAAAGAAATGATCTGATTTATTATTAAGTGAATTTTTTTTTTTAAAAACAAACATGTTTATAAACTATTTGTAATGTCCATTTGCATTTGCTATTTTCAATACAGTGTTAAGAAAACTGTATTTTTCAAAATTAAATGAATATAACTACTGCTGTAAACGTGGATATGCAATCTGTTTTAAGACTCTGGTAATGCGGCATAACACAAGCACATATAATACGATAAAATATATTTTGTTTTATTCATCTTTTTGTTTCTTTTTTGTTCATAAATAGATTTTTAACAAATTATTCTGTAATGTGTTGTGTGATTTACAGCTTTGCTTTGTCTAACATTGATTAAACAAAAAAGATCTAAGAAATGTAATGAAATATTCATGTTTTTTTTTTTATTCCTCCTGAAGCTAAAGTTTAGCGCTTCAGAGATTGGTTATTGTATGTTTTCATTTCAAACCTTGTATTCTTGTTTATGTATTTAATTTTAATAAATGTGTGTTATGTTAATACACTTATGCATTAGTTCTATATTAATACAAGATATATAGTATTTTATCATAAATTCCATGAATGTACATTCTAATTCATTCAGTTTCCTTTACTTATGAAATGTTATAACAATGTTGAACTTTATTATAACAATTTAAAATTATACCAGAAGTCACTAATCTATTTTGCTTTATATGGCAACCAAACATAAACTGTTTCATGGAATGCTGTGATTTACTTGCACTAAGTAAACAATAAATAAATGAGTTGATCTTATGTAGTAACTAGCATGATAAAAATATCGATATTAACCAAAGTCTTTTTTGATATATCTGTATCAGATCAAGCATGGGGAGGGTTGCGTTAGGAAGGGCATCCAGCGTAAAACATGAGCCAAATCGAACATGCGGATCACGAATACGGATTATTATATTGTAGGCCAAAAACATAGTATAATCATAAAAATTTTGTTAGAGACTGTTATAATAAAATAGTTTGTAGGTATTGCAATATCTGATTTAGTGGATCTGGGTATGTCCAGTAAAGCTCACACTGCATTAATTGTACATAAATTCTACATAAATTGTAAACACAAACATGCAAACAGTGTTTTTCACACACTTAGATCTACCCTGCTAGGAAGTTACTTGATGGACAGGATTGAACTGACATGATATACAATGATATAAAGTCATATGATAGTAGTATACATAATATATTACATAGTAGTATTACATAGCATAGTATTTTGTGCAAAGTAGCTAGATCCTATTTATTAGTGGCGTCGCTTTATTGTTGTTGTATTGTTATTTCTGATAATGATGCATATGATGATAATAATAAGGACAGTGGGGTATAGAGACGGATGATCCGCTGTGGTGACCCCTAATGTGAGAAGCCGAAAGAAGAAGAAAAGAAGAAGAAGAAGAAGAAGAAGATTTAGAGGACAAAGAGATTTGGAGACGGATGATCCGCTGTGGCGAGCCCTAATGGAAGCAGCTGAAAGAAGAAGAAGAACAACAACAACAACAATAAAAATAATAATGATAATAATAATAATAATAATAATAATAATAATGTTAATATTATTAGCAGTAGTAGTAATTGTAGTACTTATAGTTGTATGTATAGTTGTAGTGTAGTAGTAATAGAGAATTGCTATAGTATGAGTAGTAGTACTGGACTTAAGAATGATAGTATTAGTAGAAGAAGTAGTATTGGTAGAACTTTTTATGAATGGTAGTAGTAGCAATAGTGTAGCAATACAAGTAGTAATAATCACAGTAGTAGTAATAAAAAAAATAAGCATTAATAATACTACTGGTGATAAGAATGATAGTAGTAGGTGTAGTGGTGGTAGTGGTAGTGGTGAGTAGTGGTGGTAGTAGTGGTAGTAGTGGTGGTGTAGTGGTGGTGGTAGTAGTAGTGGTAGTGGTAGTAGTGGTGGTAGTAGTAGTGGTAGTGGTGGTGGTGTAGTGGTGGTGGTGGTGGTGGTGGTGGTGGTGGTGGTGGTAGTGGTGGGATTAGTGGTGGTAGTGGTGAGTGGTGGTGGTAGTAGTAGTGAGTGGTGGTAGTGGTGTGGTAGTAGTAGTGGTAGTGAGTAGTAGTGGTAGTGAGTGGTGGTGGTGGTGTGGTAGTAGTAGTGAGTGGTAGTGGTGGTAGTGGTGGTAGTGGTAGTAGTGGTGGTGGTGTAGTGGTAGTAGTAGTGGTAGTAGTGGGGTGTTGTGGTAGTGGTAGTGGTGGTGGTGGTGGTAGTGGTAGTAGTGGTGGTGGTAGTAGTGGTGGTGGTGAGTGGTGGTAGTGGTAGTAGTGGTGGGGTTTAGTGGTGGTAGTGGTGGTGGTAGTGGTAGTGAGTGGTAGTGGTAGTGGTGGTGGTAGTGGTAGTAGTGGTGGTGGTAGTGAGTAGTAGTGGTGGTAGTAGTGGTGGTGTAGTAGTGGTAGTGGTAGTGGTAGTAGTGGTAGTAGTGGTAGTGGTGTAGTGGTAGTAGTAGTAGTGGTAGTGGTGTAGTGGTAGTAGTAGTAGTGGTGGTAGTAGTAGTAGTAGTAGTAGTAGTATTAGTGATAGTTTCAAAAGACAAAGTTGTAGTAATTCTAGGTAATACTTTATTTAAACTCTAGAGACTGTTATGTGTAAAAAAATCCACTGAGAACATCAGTTTCCAAAATAATGTAGTATAATGAATGTAGAAGTGTACATGTGTTCCTAATAAATTTACCTCAAAATATTGAAAGTGAAAAAAACTCTTTGCCCATTTATTACAATATGCATTAAAACAACTGCAAAGAGGAACATCTAACTAGATGAATATTATAAGCTATTTATGGTGTTGGCTCCCAAGATTGGAGTTCACATATGAGTGTGAACACTCCATTACTTCAGGTTATTATGGGTAAATATTCCAGACATATATTAATGAAAATAATTCACAAACACACACACACACACACACACACACACACACACATTTACACATAGGGACAATTTGGAGCAGTAAATACAGTTTACTGGAAGGTATACTGAAACCAGAAAACACATAGAAAACTACATACACTTGGAAAGAGAAGATATGAAAGTCAACACAGTCACAACTAGTGTTTTGGATCCAATTTAAGGCCCTGGAGCTGTGCCACTGTACCAACAAAGCATTTATTGCAATAATAATACAGGCTCTGTTATTAATTCTTCTTAAGTTTGCAATTATTTGTTTAATATCCATTATTTCTGTTTAATAATCATTTAAAAAAATATTTTACAGTACAATAGATGAACTAGACCAAAACATAATGATAAGTGAAAGAGAAATGAAAGGTGCATGTTAATCCCCAGATTAATCTCTATCAACCTGGTAAAAAAAAATCTGCAGTAGATAAATGTGTCACTCAATTTGTGTGAAGCTGACCTACTGTAATACATTTTTTTCAGTCTCTTCCGGCATAATATTATGAAGGCGTTATTCTTTAGCAGAGCTTTTTTCACAGCTTTTTACACATGTGAAGAAGACAGAGTGTTACTTGCCTTAGGTGGTACTTTTGTAAGTAAAAAATTATGCTTCGTGAACAATCTTTTTTGTTTATTTCTGGAATTACTGTATCGGTGTAGGATTGGTTTGACCTGTTTTTCACTCCTTTTTTTTAAGAGCATTTGTGCCATGCATGATTAATTCTTGTAGAAAATGAGTTTATATTTTTTCCTCCTGCTCTGCACCTCTATCGGTAAGTACTGTACATTCTAAAACTAGATTTCTTTTTAACTGCCAGATATTTCCATCAGTTGTTATGGGTATTTTATTTTAACATATAGGATAACTAATAGAGATTAATGAGTTTATGTATTTTTTTTTTGCCTATGGTTTTCATCTAGATCTTTCATACAGTGAAGATGATGCTTGGCAGGAGCCACTTATAACTGCTAAAGTTGGAGGCCATGTTAACCTTACATGTCTAATTACAAGGCAGAGAATAACCACAATTATATGGTTGAGACAAAAGTTTGGAGAAAAGCCTCATGTGATTGCCACATCATATCAACATCAACCTGCAAAGTTTTATAATGAATTTGATGATGATGGTCGCTTTTACACAAATATTGGACTTGTTAGTTTTAATCTGAGCATCAGAAACGTGAAACTATCGGACTCTGCCACTTACTACTGCGCTGTCACATTTCTTTATGATATAGCGTTTGGACAAGGCACAGTTCTCTTCGTGAAAAGTAAGAAGCTAAGTTAACACATATTAATATTAGTATGCTACTCTCATAATAAAATATTTTGAGAGATTCATCATTGAAATCATTTTTATTTTCTTTAATGACTACAATTCTGTTAATTGAATTTTGTTTATTTGATTTTTTTAAGATGAGACATTTAAGGGCAGCACGCTTATTCAGCAGGAAAAGGTTCAGACAGCTGACACAGGAGACTCTGAATCTCAGTGTACAGTTGTCTCTGATCGCTGTGCGGGAGATCACAATGTGTACTGGTTTAAACATGGCTCAGGAAAATCTCAATCAGGAATCATTTACACTCAAGGACAAAGCAGTGGCCAGTGTAAGAAAAGTGTTTATCCGTCTTCTACACAGACTTGTGTTTACAGTCTCCCCAAGAATCTCAGCAGCTCTAATGATGGAACATATTACTGTGCTGTAACTGTGTGCGGCGAGATACTGTTTGGAAATGGAACCAAAATTAATATCAAAGGTAAACCATTTTATTCAATATTAAATACAATAATAAAAAAATTAACTACACAAAACTACAAAATATATTTGCTAATCACTTTTTTTCTTTTTTTGTTTATTTTTGCAGATGATCATTATCAGATTGAGGTTTTGGTTCTTCTTTCCATCATACGATCAGTTGTGCTTCTCATCACTTTCACTATTTGTCTATTCTGTACCTGTACTCAAAATTGACCAAAGTTTTAAACTTTTCTTATTGGCTTATAATAAATGTAAATATGCTCATGACTGTCCTAAGGTTAATCCTAAGGTTATCTGACTCAAGAATTCTGACATTTATTATAACCACAAGGCTGTATAGATATATGACCACTCATATGTGTCCACAACATAAAATCTAAATTCTAGCAAAAATTTCATAGCACTGAAACCATCACTACAGTACAAGCTGTAAGTCAGCCTGTCTCTAACTATGGCTTAATTTGAACAAGTTTTTTTTTTTTTTTACTCAATATTTGTTTATATTGTCTCAAACATACCAGTTAATAGACATTTAATTGCATTGAACTGTTGTATAAAATCAATAATGCATTCACAATTTCCAAGACCATGATAATCTATGGCCAAATCACAGGCATTCTAATAATCGTACGATATTGCTATGTAATTTCTGTTATATTCTTTGTTACAGCATGTATCACTGGACGCTTATAGTGCCCTGTGTATAATTATAAAGTGTGATTATTAAAAAAGAAAAAAATTAATCAAGTATGAATCAAGATGGAATTAATAAATACTTTATATTTTATTGAAAAACATTAAACCACACAAAACATTTGGTTTGCATATCAACGTTAACCAGCCTATAATATAACATGCTTATTTTGAAAAGTATGTTAGGCCATTTTTTTAGAAAAAAAAAAAAAACTGTACGTTTATATTTTTACAATTAAGATTTAAAATTGGTGTATTAAAATATAACCTACTACAGTGGTACCCCGCTTATCGACCGGCTCGGACATTGACCTTTTCGCTTAGCGAACAGTTTTTCGACCGTAATTTGCGCCCGCTGAATGACCAAATGCCCGCTTATCGACCTTTTTTTACCCCGACCCATGTGGAGCGAGGGAAAGGGTCTCCCCGGTCTCGCTTCAGCCGTTGTGGAGAGAGCATCTATCGTAAATTATACTTTGGTTTGTGAACAATAAAGTGTTATTTAGCAGTCAATATAACAATTTAGTGCTTGCATATTGTATATTGTGTGTACATTTGCTCTTTGACCTTTCCGCGTTTCGACTGGTTTTAAGGAACGGATTAAGGTCGATAAGCGGGGTACCACTGTACCTCTGTTTTTTACTGAGATAAAAAATATCTTTGTTTTTCAATGAAAAAATAAATAAAAGAAATTTAAATATAATTTCAGTGTGTGACTAGTTAAATGCAATAATGCAATTATGAATATAGTAAAATATCACTTCTTTTTTTATTTTTTTGTATGTCTTATTTGTACTTTTACTCTTGGACTTGCATAATGAGACGCATGATATTGTTTAGGAGGTTTGACAGTGTTGAAATTTACAAACATAATATATTCATATGCTGATATATTAATATCAGCATTCAGAACTTTTTAAAGTGGACTGTGGATTATAGATGTTTTTTTTACTGTTTATATGTCTAATGTACATATATTTATTCATCCATCCATATTAACTACGTTATCCTTGTTTTACATTATAACATAACCTTTATAAAATAAACTTCACTGTAAAATGTTAATGAGAAATCTAATCTAAATGCTAAATGCTAAACTCTAGTGATTGCTATATAGTTTTTAATCCTGTGTTGAATGTTGGCCTATGCATTTAAAGCCATAAATTTTCTTACCACAAAAAAGACAGTAAATGTAGATAAATGGCACTCTTAAACCACTAACAAAGGAGATTTCAAAGCAATATTAATTGGGGAATTCCCCACATTTGAGCACATTGGTTTGCACCTTATGAGTAAACAGTATGTTCTTGTAATGCTTCTTTTTGTAAATATTTGCATTGGCATTTTATAAGGCAATCAAATTCCTCTGAATATATTCAACATGCGTCTTAGTTTGGCCTTGTTAAAACTTGAGCCAGCAGTGTAAGCAAATTTTTTTTTTGCCCATTGTGGTTTTGTCATTACCACTGTGACAGCAAATTTTTAATGTCACATACTCTGTTTTGCTACTTTACCTGGTGGATGAGTTCAGACAGCATTAATGTTTTACAAAAATGGCTTTAAGTAGCATTTTTCTTTGTCTGTGTTGTATATACGGTGTAACCTCGATACTCGGAGGGGTTACGTTCTATGGCCCCTCGCATGTAACAAGAAATAGCAAGGTTTTAACGGGAATTGTACATGTACTGTACTGTAAACTCAACAAAAATTGTGAATTACTTGTCATAAATGTTTTATTTACTACTTTAAATAAATAATACAAAAATAAAATAGTTTTTAAAACATTTTTATGTAATTTATTAGTACAAATTTTGAAATGTTACTACGAAATTTTGATCTATTTTTGCGAGTTACTCAGTCCGGTTCCAAATGAAAAGTCACGAACAATCGAGTGTCAAGGTCACGAGTATCAAGGTTCCACTGTATATATTAACAAGCACAAAGCAGCAAAATATAAAGCTTGTAATAATGTTAACAAGAAACAGTTGGTCAAGAAATTACTAGGCATAAATTTAACAAATAGTAACTGATTATGAGGTAGCTATCACTTTAAATTGTGTAATTATGTTTGTCTCAGCAGTAAACTTGCAGAATGCTTTTTTACAGAAAGAAGTGTTAGTATTCAGTGTTGATAGATTCAAATAGTATTTATTGATTATTTGAAAAAATATTGTGAAGACATTTTAATCACTACCATGATTTACCTTTCTAAATTATATCATTCTATCTCCTTGTTTCTAGATTTCCCCAAAACTGTTCACTATGGCAAACAGGCAAAGTCTCTCAGGAGGTCTCAGAAGTGCCTTTGTTTAATTCCAGAGTATTTTTTGACTAATAATTTGATGTTAAGTTTAATATTTACTTTTTTTGGGACCATACCTTTGCCCAGAAATGTATTCTTTATAACAAAGGCAATCTGGTATGTACAAAAAAAAAGATTTCTGCATTAAATACAGAAAATACACTAAATCTTTTGGCTTTAAATAAAAAAAAAAAACTTAAAATAACTTACATTTTTTTTTAATGTACTGCTTTATAAACTATAAACTTTATAAATTATATAAACTTTATAAACGATATGGATTTAGAGAAAGCGTACGACAGGGTGCCAAGAGAGGAGTTGTAGTATTGTTTGAGGAAGTCGGGTGTGTCAGAGTATGTGAGGGTGGTGCAGGACATGTATGAGGACTGTGTGACAGCAGTGAATTGTGCAGTAGGAACAACAGACTGGTTCAAGATGAAGGTTGGACTGCATCAAGAATCGGCTTTGAGCCCTTTCCTGTTTGCAGTGGTGATGGACAGGTTGACAGACGAGGTCAGACAAGTCTCCATGGACTATGATGTTTACGGATGATATTGTGATTTGTGGTGAGAGTAGGGAGCAGGTTGAGAAGAGCCTGGAGAGGTGGAGGTATGTGCTGGAGAGAAGGGGAATGAAAGTCAGTAGGAGTAAAACACAGTACATGTGTGTGAATGAGAGGGAGGGCAGTGGAATGGTGCGGTTGCAGGGAGAAGAAGTGGAGAAGGTGGAGGAGTTTGGGTACCTGGGGTCAACAGTGCAGAGTAATGGAGAGTGTGTTAGAGAAGTGAAGAAAAGAGTGCAGGCAGGGTGGAGTGGGTGGAGAAGAGTGGCAGGAGTGATTTGTGATAGAAGAGTATCTGCGAGAGTGAAAGGAAAAGTTTATAGGACTGTGGTGAGACCTGCGATGTTGTATGGTTTAGAGACAGTGGCACTGAGTAAAAGACAGGAGGTGGAGCTGGAGGTAGCAGAGCTGAAGATGTTGAGGTTTTCGTTGGGAGTGATGAGGATGGACAGGATTAGAAATGAGTTTATTAGAGGGACAGCGCATGTAGGACGTTTTGGAGACAAGGTGAGGGAGGCGAGATTGAGATGGTTTGGACATGTGCAGAGGAGGGACATGGGGTATATCAGTAGAAGAATGCTGAGGATGGAGCCACCAGGTAGGAGGAAAAGAGTAAGACCAAGAAGGAGGTTTATGGATGTGGTGAAGGAAGACATGCAAGTAGTTGGTGTGACAGAGGCAGATGTAGAGAAGAGGGGGGTGTGGAGACGGATGATCTGCTGTGGCGACCCCTAATGGAAGAAGCCGACAGAAGATGACTGCTTTATAAACCATGAATGAATTATATAGAAAGATTTTTATGAATAGATGGGGACATTTTATGAAGCTATATATTTCAAGTTTGTTCTACTGTAAATATTTCCTTTCATTGCTTTTTTTCTTCTTTTTTTTATTGCATTCTTACTACATGGTCCATTAGTCACCATGGATATAGTGTATATAATCAAGATATAGTGAATGCGAAACTACAATTCAACCTCAGTGTGATGAGCATTTACATACTAGTATGTGGAAAATATCTTTGTGTGATTGAGCATGTACATATGTGTATGTGTGTAGCACAGTACCCAGTGATGAACTGACATCGCATTCAGTGTATATTGTCCCTGCCTGTTCCCAGACTGCACCTGCAACAATACCCTGACCAGGATGCAGCGACTATAGAATATGAAAGAATAAATGAATAAGTATGAATTAGAGGAAAGTGAGTCTTATGTTGTTTTTTGATACACTTTTCCCTGCCATTCTTATACATACAAGGTGAATTTGTGTAATTTGAAAAAACTAGCTTTCAATCAGAAATAAAGCTGTTACTATTAGACTGTGGAAGTATACTTCTTGAAAATGTAACAATGTTCAAAAAAACATGACACGTTTTATATAAACTTAAGTTAATAAATGTAAGTTACAAATTGAAGGTAAAAAACAAAACAAAAAAATAAACACAACACGACACGTTTTTGTTCCAGTGTGGGTTCCATTAGAAAAAGTGGCTTTTTAAATACTGGCTTAAGCCAAAGTAAAGGGACACATATGACTTCTTGTCTCTAATGCACTTATTGAGGTTCTGTGTTTGATGTTGCACCTTAAATTTGGAGAGACAATTTCTTTGTTTCACTGTGAACTGTACCAATGGTATATAGTTGAAATGTCAATAAAATCATTTGACTTGACATCAGTTACATCTTTGGGAATTTGAAAGGCTACAAAAGACTGTGTGTAAAATTGTCATCACAATTTCTCATTAGAAATGTGAAGAAAAGATCTGAATTTGTGCAATTCCAGAGCTTACGAGCCCACTTCAACATTACTTGCAATTTTGTGGTCATTCAGTGGTTGACATGAAGCAGCACTGTGGTGATATTGGTCTACACCGATTGGTTATGATATTCCCCTGTTGGAGGATATTTTAGCTTGCATGCAAAAAATGTTGATAAGTCTAAGCTTTGTTGGGATAGGCAATATCACAATATACACAACTCTTCTATGCAGGGAAATTAATGGACTCTGCCAATGCCTCCATGTGAGGGCATGTGCCCTTTTCACTAATCAAAAAACGAACAAGTCTTCATGACATGACTGACAAGAGCTATGTTTCAACAAACCCTGAAACAGTCTGAGATATTCATTACTGGAGTACAAAAAGACATGAAAGAAAAGGAAATGCCTGTGTTTCCAGGAAACTTGAATGGAAATGGAGCTTGAAGATCTTGCCCATGTATTGTCTCTAGTTGCCAACCTACTAGTGATTGTCAGTATAGGAAGTTGGCATTGGTCCCCTTGTGGTGGTGGATGGCTGCATTAAAACTGTATTCAAATTTGATTTTTTTTAGGATACTATTCATCTTGCAGAATCTCCTGCAAACAGCATCAATTCAAATTTCTATAATTTCTACTGTGATTGCCAGATCAGCTGACTGAAAATCATGAAAAATATCAGTTTGAGTTGTAATGCAGCTTTCAGCAAAATACATCCCCATTTGCTGTTGTAGTTAGTTTAGAGGAATTGAGCAGAAATCAACCTAAATGAGGCATTTTTTTAAACTAAAGTTGAGTGTTCTATATCACTTCTAACAGACTTCTTTTTTATGACTCTTCATAAATGGCTGAAAACTTCACGCTCATATTTAGCTCCCAGATCATTACTCTTCATCAAAATCTTTAAAAATACTTCATAAGTATATAGTCACTAAATATTTTGCACTGTTAATGCATAGAATATAATTTATTTACTGTACCAATCATTTTATACATGTTAGTTATGTTAGTGTTTACAATAACTATTGCCTGATTACAGCTTTATAAATGTCTGTAGGTTTCCATAGTTAAGCATAGAACAGACTGTGACCAATCTTTCATACACTTGGACATGTTTCCTCCATGTTTTCTTGCCCAAAGAGACATGGGTTCCTGTAAGAAGGTCACATCAGCAGCATAAGCATAAAAAAACAGGTCATAAAACCACACCAAGTGAAAAAGGTGTGAAGGACTTTTGCTCTTTTCGAGCTAAGCTTTTCCAACCTCTAAGTAAAACTGATGCGTCAACAGAAAAACCACAAAGGCAGTGCTTCATACAGTCAGCGGTTAAAAGCATTGTGTTGTGTTGTTAAAACAATACTAAACACCATAATGCATTCCACAGAGGTTCGAATTTCTTTGATGTTCTGGTTTCACATTAAGCTGTATATGTTTGTTTAAAACAGGCGTGGAAGAAAATCTTATCGTGTATGACGGAGGTTTGACGTTTAAGAATGCATATGATGATGTTTAAAAAGATACTTATTAAAAAGAGTGGATATTCTGTGATCTTTGCTCTGTGCACAGGGGCATTGTCATGCTGAAACAGACTTTGGTTTCCTAGTTTTAGTGAAGGGAAAATTTAATTCTGCCACATCCAGACATCATATACAATTATGTCCCTTTAACTTTGTAGTTACAGTTCATGGAAGAATCAAATATGGGTATAAAAGTCTGGTGTCCTAATACTATAAATGTATATATACACTGACCAGGCATAACATTATGGCCATATAACATTTTAAACTGTGATTGAATAACAATGATTATCTCTTCATCATGGCATCTGTTAGTGGGTGGGATATATTAGGCAGCAAGTGGACATTTTGTCCTCAAAGATGATGTGTTGAAAGGAGGAAAAATGGGCAAGAATACGGATTTCAGTGAATTTGACAATAGACATATGATTGGTGCTAATAAAGTTATAACTGATCGGTGAATATATACAGTGGTACCATGACATACGAGTTTAATTCGTTCCGTAACCTTGCTCGTATGTCAAGAGGCGTTAAGCGGAGGCGGAGGGAAAACTCGTTTTTTACCATCATTCCTGTACACTATGTTTACCTAAACTTCTACATTTTTACTTTTTATTCTTTGCTTATCTTAATTTTCGTCACAATCTTCGCTTTCTGGCTTCGATTCGCCATCTAGCAGCGGCGTCTCGAGCTCGTATCTCAAGTTTTTGCTTGCGTATCAAAGCAAAAAATTGACAGAGTGACCGCTCTTTCTCAAAAAACTTGTATGTTAGGGCACTCGTATGTCGAGGTACCACTGTATTGAGTTAACTACTTGTTGTACCTTTATAAAAGAATCTGCACATCTATCTATCTATCTATCTATCTATCTATCTATCTATCTATCTATCTATCTATCTATCTATCTATCTATCTATCTATCTATCTTTCTATCTATCTATCTACTTAACTTCAGACTTATTGTGATGTAATTTCTAAAACAAGTAGAAACCACGATCAAATCATATTAGTGTATGAGAGAGACGTCGGAATGTCTGTTTTTATTATATAAAATCATGTTGCATATAAGAGAGTAATGTTGAGAAAGAAGAATCTTGCAAACATACTGATACCAAAAATTAGACATCCTGAAAACTACGTAAAAGCCTGTACTGTAAACCAATGCTGCGCACTGCTGCCCTCTACTGCTGAGGGCATGAATAGAATTCATAATGCAGAGTTACCTTTCAAGGTTTTCTAGTTAGATCTTATATTAAAACTAATCAAAACCATTTAATTGTTGCTGATATTAGTAACTAACCAGATTGTGTAACTTGTGATACACAGAAATGCACCTTTTCATTCTATTTACGTTCAGAAAATTCAGATTACACACTAAAAAGGACGTGAATAAAGATGAGATTTGATAGAGCTTACATATTAATTTCTATTTAGACCATTAAGCAAATTGTCTTATTCAAAGATTTAGAGAAGTGCTTTTTTTGCCTATGAAATACACACGCTCATGCTAATTCAGTAGGCCAGAGACTAATAATACCTTTATACCGATTGGCCAGGCAGAGAGACCGAGCTGAGAAGGATGTTATTGAAGTTAAGAGGATGAAGAGTGGAAAGTCGGTTGGACCAGATGACATACCGGTAGAAGCATGGAGAGGTTTGGTTGAGATGGCAGTGGAGTTTTTAAACAGATTATTTAACACGATTCTGGAAGGTGAGAGGATGCCTGAGGAATGAAGAAGGAGTGTGCTGGTACCGGTTTTTAAGAATAAGCGAGATGTGCAGACTTAACAGTCTTAACAGACTTAAGACAGACAGTAACTAGAGGGGAATTAAGTTGATCAGTCACACCATGAATTAGGGGAAAGAGTAGTGGAAGCCAGGCTGAGAGAAGAGGTGACCATCTGTAAGCAACAGTGTGGTTTAACGCCGAGGAAGAGCACCACAGATGCCTCATTTGCTTTGAGAATGTTGATGGGGAAGTATAGAGTAGGACAGAAGGAGTTGCGTTGTGTGTTTTTGGATTTAAAGAAAGCGTACGACAGAGTACAGAGAAAGGAGTTGTGGTATTGTATGAGTAAGTCAGGTGTGTCAGAGATTTATGTGAGGGTGGTGCAGAACATGTATGAGAACAGTGTGACAGCAGTTAAGTGTGCAGTAGGAACAACAGACTGGTTCAGGGTGGAGGCTGGACTGCATCAAGGATCGGCTCTGAGCCCTTTTCTGTTTGCAGTGGTCATGGACAGGTTGACGGACGAGGTCAGACAGGAGTCTCTGTGGACTATGATGTTTGCGGATGATATTGTGATTTGTAGAGAGGTGGAGGTATGCGCTGGAGAGAAGGGGAATGAAAGTCAGTAGGAGTAAGACAAAGTACATGTGTGTGAATGAGAGGGAGGAGAGTGGAGTGGTGCGTTTGCAGGGAGAAGAGGTGGAGTAGCAGAGGAGTTCAGGTACCTGGGGTTTAACAGTGCAAAGTAATGGAGAGTGTGTTAGAGAAGTGAAGAAAAGAGTGCAAGCAGGGTGGAGTGGGTGGAGAAGAGTGACAGGAGTGATTTGTGATAGAAGAGTATCTGTAAGAGTGAAAGGGAAAGTTTATAGGACTGTGGTGAGACCTGCGATGTTGCATCGTTTAGAGACAGTAGCATTAAATAAAAGGCAGGAGGTGGAGCTGGAGATAGCAGAGCTGAAGATGTTGAGATTTTTGTTGGGAGTGACGAGGATGGACAGGATTGGAAATTAGTTTCTTAGAGGGACACCGCATGTAGGACGTTTTGGAGACAAGGTGAGGGAGGCGAGATTGAGATGGTTTGGACATGTGCAGAGGAGGGACATGGGTTATATCGGTAGAACAAGGCTGAGGATGGAGCTACCAAGAAGGAGGAAAAGGGGAAGACCAAGGAGGAGGTTTATGGATGTGGTGAGGGAAGACATGCAGGTAGTTGGTGTGACAGAGGCAGATGTAGTGGACAGGGGGTTGTGGAGACGGATGATCTGCTGTGGCAACCCCTAATGGGAGAAGCAGAAAGAAGAAGAAAAAGAGACTAATAATACCATCTGCAGGAGGAGGTTAGTATGACATGGGAGAAGGAAATAATAAAACGTTCTTTCAGCTTCTCCCATTAGGGGTCGCCACAGCGGACCATCCGCATGTTTGATTTGGCACATGTTTTAAGCTGGATGCCCTTCCTAACGCAACCCCTTCCCATTTATCCAGGCTTGGGACCGGCACTAAGGCTTGTGCAACCCTAATGGCTGGGGTTGAACCCGGGCCGCAGCAGTGAAAGTACCGCATCCTAACCACTAGACCACCAGGGAACTGAGAAGGAAAATAATAGAATATAAAATATTTTTAATAAAACTTAATTCTGAATGGACATTCGCAAAGTCATATTTTGTTTTTATGAGTCACCTCACCTACTCAGTACAAACAGAATCCTGGGCTCAAGATCAAATCAGCATGTTTGGCAATGTTACCTAGAATAGAATAGAATAGAATAGAATAGAATAGAATAGAATAGAATAGAATATTTATTTTAATTACCCTTTTCTTCTTTCGTTAGGGGTCGCCACAGTGGATCATCCATCTCCATACCCCTCTGTCACCCCAACCACCTGCATGTCTTCCCTCACCACAATAAACCTCCTCCTTGGCCTTCCTTCTTTCCTCCTTCCTGGTGGCTCCATCCTCAGCATTCTCCTACCGATATACCCCATGACCCTCCTCTGCACATGTCCAAACCATCTCAATCTCACCTCCCTCCCCAAAACATCCTACATGCGCTGTCCCTCTAATAAACTAATTTCTAATCCTGTCCATCTTCGTCACTCCCAACGCAAACCTTAACATCTTCAGCTCTGCTACCTCCAGCTCCACCTCCTGTCTTTTACTCAATGCCACTGTCTCTAAACCATACAACATTGCAGGTCTCACCACAGTCCTATAAACTTTCCCTTTCACTCTTGCAGATACTCTTCTATCACAAATCACTCCTGCTATTACTCTTCCCCACCCACTCCACCCTGCCTGCACTTTTTTCTTTACTTCTCTAACACATTCTCCATTACTTTGCAATGTTGACCCCAGGTACCTGAACTCCTCCACCTTCTCCACCTCTTCTCCCTGCAACCACACCACTCCACCGCCCTCCCTCTCATTCACACACATGTACTCTGTCTTACTCCTACTGACTTTCATTTTTATTATATATAATTAATTTTTTTTAAAACACTTGCCCTATGTGTATGTGAGCCCTTGCCAACATATAAGTCATAATATAAAATCTCTGACAGGCAACATGATTACTTCCAGGGGAAGACTGGGCATTGTTCTACTTTGAAATCTTCCTGACATTCATGTGAATGTTAAATTGTTCAGGAATGTTTTGAGGAACATCCAAGCATCTGTGATATGTGCAGTATAAACCAGCCTGATCCATGGAGGTCCCACCCCACAACTTACAGTATTTAATAGAATCATGACTTGTCTCGAAAGAAAGAAAGAAAGAAAGAAGAAAGAAAGAAAGAAAGAAAGAAAGAAAGAAAGAAAGAAAGAAAGAAAGAGTACAAGGAGAGAAAACAGGGGTCACGAAGAAAGAAAGAAAGAAAGAAAGAAAGAAAGAAAGAAAGAAAGAAAGAAAGAAAGAAAGAAAGAAAGAAAGAAAGAACAGAAGCACCGCCAGTCCTGCAGGAGGCGCTGTTAATAAAGTCGAGTCCTGGCGCAGGCGGAAGTTGTCAAAACTCTACGGTGTTGGAGCATCGACTGTTCAAAACAGTGCATTATTTTGAAGCTATGAGCCGTAAAAGAAACCACAGTTTTATTGAAACGGGGCAGTTGTCTGACTCCCAGGCAGCACTGATGGACAGCACGGGGTCCTCTGTCCGAGCGGAGGAGAGTCTGTGTGAGCTGGAGCTCGATGAGGAGCTGGTGTGTTCAGTGAGCGAGATCACCGAGCACCTCGGCAGGAACATCACCGTGGCGCTGGAGGAGGCCCTGTCCGAAATCCGCAAAGTGGTGAGCGCACGGACCAGGCTCCTGAAAATAGAGCTGAGGGAGAAGACAGATGAAATCGAGCTTCTCAAAGCCCGGCTTGAGTGTGTCTCCAGCGAGCCGGCCAGGAAATCCGAATTCCTCCATGCGCCGCCGAGGAGCAACAACACGGAACCCAAGAAAGCTAAAGCGGCAGCTCCTACTGTCAAAAAGGAGAATATTGACGCCATCTGCGATTACTTAATGAAAGACAAAAACTCTCGCGGAGCTGCTGATGTGGAGGGCGAGCGGCATCATCATCATCATCATCAGCATCATCAGCAACAGCAGCAGCAGAATCAGGCCTCACTCAGCCCCTGGACAGAGAGCGAGGACATCTTCAGCATGTTGCCCTCCGCCAGCAAGAGACTCTACGATTATGAGTGGATGTCTGGAGTGGAGCTCAACTCCTCCTCTGAGTATAAAGGTAACGAGAGAGAGAGAGAGGGAGAGAGCAGCTTTGGACATCAGGTGGACGTTTATACACCTCTCAGGCACATCTAGAGATGTTCAGGCTTCACACAGTGTCACAACTTGGTCTCTAAAGTAAAATCAAGTAGCATTTACTTTCATTTCATCCATATACAGTCCACCAGGACCATACAGGCTTCACAGTATTAATCATTACAAACACATTCAAGTGCTGAAAGTTAAAGTATGGCATTGCTGAACAATAGTCGTTTGGTGTACCTTTTTTAAATGATGTGTATTAAAAGCAGTAAATTTTGTGTGAATATTCGATTCTGATTGGCTGGAACGTTGCTCTGGTTAGTAATGAACAACTTTAACTACAGGAACATAAAGTCACAGTTGTCTATAGAGTAAGAGAGCTATTGGGAATGTTTCCTAATTACCTTATTAAACTAAATTGAGGATTGTTACGCTCCGGTTAAATTATAATACAAATATGACGATTTTGATCAATAATCCAAGGCGCAAGATGACGTTAGAAGATGACAAGAAAACGTTAAAACGAGAACTAACATGAAAAACAACAAACAACATCCAAAGATTGATTATTAGTAGAGATACAAATGCACATGATTCACATACATCTCTCTCTCTCTCTTTCTCTCTCTCTTACTATCTCCTCTCTTTTATCCGTTTCATATAATTGATTCAATTAAATGTAATCCTATCGCACTTCTTTACAGAAATAAGTTATTTCGACACTTTCTGGAGAATGGCATTGCAGACATCAATGAGCGCTTTAATTTATGCACAGCGTGGAGGCAAAGCATCACGTCATGCAACTCCTGCTCATGCACACCTAGCCATGGATTATTCCTTACTTATATTGCACATTTTAGAGAAAACCGGATATAAAATTTCAATCAAACTATTTAATCCCCTAACGAAGAAGCCAGAGGTGACTATGTTGAGGAAAAACTCTTAAAGACAACGTGAGGAAGCAAACTCAAAAGGGAACTTGTACACTGGGGGTCCTCGGACAGTGCCATTCGAAATCATTACACGACTTAAACTGTATAGTAAAATAGTGTTAACTGTGTTTGTAAATTTCCCATTGGGATGAATAAAGTATTTTCTCTGTGTCTCTATCTCTTTATCTTAACAGGCTTCATTAGAGTTTAAACTCGTGAACGATGGAAACGAATAGATCAATTCCGCTAAAAATCTTTTTTTTTTTTATTTATTATTTATTTTATATTTTTTCTGTTGGATAACCTGACGAGGGGGTGTTACATAATGTTGCTAGACACTTTGTTACACGTTGTAATGATTACACTAATGTAGCACATTTTTCTTACACTTTAAAGAGAGAAATTAGTACAAAAAAACCCTTAAAGCCCAACATTTTGAGCTCCCATTCATACTGGTTATACCTCAGGTCCTCCAGCAGTGTCTTGATGCTGTTGTGATCCTCTTTATATATCAGTATTTAGGACCATGTCTTAATAAGATAAGAGATTAGCTCTAAGCTAAAGTAACCTGTTAATCCAGGAAAGTAAAAACTGTATATCGCACCGTGTTTTGTTAACGTAAGCAGCGATGTAACTGATGTAACATACACCATGTCTAACTGTGACACTGCAACAACCTGTAATGCAACATGACTAATATGGCCATTGAACTATGAGTGAGTCAAGTATTGATTTGTAACACATCTTATCCTGGATGCACATATATACAGCACTTCACACACTGCTTTCCTTTTACTCTTTTTGTTTTTTTGCTTAAGTATGCGCTATGAAGTTTAGGTGTAAAAAAAAAAGAAGTATATTGTAGGACTTTAGATTTTCATTTCAGTTCACACTGGGTGAAAGAAACGAGGCTGCAGGGCTCATGCGCCATAACGCTTCAATCGGAGTGGATTCATTTTTCGGGCCATTAGGTCGGCATGCTTCAAGGCAGTTATTTCCCAACTCACAAACTACCTCAACTGCTGTTACCTATTTTCTAAGAAGGGTTACAGCTTATAATGAATATATACGGCTATAAATAATAAATAATCCTCATAGAATCAAAATGTATCTCTGCAGTAATTTTATTTCGCCGTGTTCAAGGCAAACATCATCATCTCTTAGGCCTTATATTGTTTTGAATGTGTTCCGAACTATGGATTTTGCGTCTATTAGTGTAGCTTTTAATTATAGTTAGTTATAGACATGTATAGATAGTTACATGTTTTCCACCCATTTTTGAGGACACTATGTGGACAAAAGTATTGGGACACCTGTCTTTTATGTATCTTTTTAATGTGGTTCTTCCCCTAACAAATTTGAAGGCACACAATACTTAATACAATCTTTGGAGTTAAATTTACCTTTCACTTAAACTAGGAGACCCAAACCTGTTCTAGCATGACAATGTCCCTGTGCACAAAATGTGCTTCATGAGGATATGGTTTACATGGGCTAGAGTGGAAGATCTTGAGTAGCCTGCTATAGAGCTCTGAGCTTCTCATATTGAACACTTACTGCACCACAGAATTCTTCAGCGCAAATTAGATCCTGGCTTTACAAATACCCATTTGTGGCGGAATGAGTCCAAATCTTCACAAGTGCACTCCGAAATCAGGCAGAACATCTCTCCAGAAGAGTGGAGGTATAAAGTGTTTATAACAGCAAAAGGAGTATAAATGTGGAATGAAAAGCTCATGCAAATCTTATGGTGTCTGCAAACTTTACGTAGGGGAAAATGTGTTATTTCCTCAGACACTAATCATTCATTGTGCCGTTGCTTAATCAGGTGACTCTGAGTCCAAATGTGAGAATGCCATAGCTGCAAGAGCGACGGCTGAGGAAGAGTCTGAGGAAGGGAGAGGGATGGGGCCGGTCTCTGACGATTCTTCTGCACCGTTTGCTCTGGATGCTCACGGCTCGCCCGACGAAGACAGCAGCCCAGTTGAGGAAAGCATTGACCCGTTAGATCCAGGTAAGTGTTCTATAGGAAGTTGGCATGTAAATTAAACTGTGGAAATGTATTTTTATTTTACTAATAACATAAGTTTAATTAGCAGCTTAATCCAGTATTCTCATTTTGTGTGTAAAGGGCAAACTCAAGATTTCGAGTAATAACTGTAAATTGTGATTGACACGGTTCTACACTGTTGTTGAACACGATGTTCTTGGGATCTTTCTAAAAGATCAATTATTTAAGTATTAAAATGTGCAACTCAATCAGGAGAGACATATCGAATAGATATATCGGGGTAAAATCTAATCACGTATCATCGAGAATGCAGAATATTCGCAGAATTTGCAGGAATGAAAGTCTACGCATGTAAACATCACCAACAAATTCCCATCGGAATCATGCCAGTAGTTTGTCTTTTTATTATTTATTTATTTACACATTCATAACTATTGTGTGATTTGCAGTGGCGAGTTTGTCTATATGCACTACATAGCTTAAGGTTTGTTGACACCTGACTGACCATAACACAAATCTAAAGCACACATTGTATATAATGCGTTTGCATACCTAAGCATTAAACTTTCACTGGAACATAGAGGCTAAAACATGCTCCAGGATGACAAAGCAAGGTTTATTAATATATATCATTGAGGTTGGAGTGGATGTTCTGTCTTGCACACCTTTGGGGTGAACTGGAACACTGAACCCCAGATCTTCTCAGCAGATTAAACACAAATCCATACAGCCATAATAAGCATTCCTTGTAAAGTGGATGCTGTTATAATGGCAGAGATGGGCTAAATCTGAAATCGGATGTTCAACAAGCACATATACACTGTGTGCACAATTATTAGGCAAGTGATTATTTTGACCTTTTCATCATTTTATCCTTAAAGTCCAAGCTGTATAAACTTGAATGCTTATTGGATTTAATGCATATCAGGTGATGTGTATTTGTGTAACGAGGGAGGGTGTGGCCTAAGGAGATTAACACCCTATATCAAGGTGTGCATAATTATTAGGCAGATTCTTCTCCTCAGGAAAAATTGGCCAAAAAAGAGATTTAACTGACTGAAAAGTCAGAAATTGTAAAAAGTCTTTCACAGGGATGCAGCACTCTTGAAATATCTAATATATTGGGGCACGTTTACAGAACCATCAAAAGTGTTGTAGCAAATAGTCAACTGGGTCGCAAGAAACGTCTCGAGAAGAAAAGACGCAAATTAACCACCAAAGATTTGAGAAGAATCAAACATGAAGCTACCAGGAACACCTTATCCTCCAGTGCTGCCATATTCCACAACTGCAACCTACCTGGAGTGTCAAGAAGTACGAGACATGGCCAAGGTCAGAAAGGCTGAAACCCGACCACCTCTAAACAAGACACATACGTTGAAACGTCAAGAATGGGCCAAGAAATATCTGAAGACAGATTTTTCAAAGGTTTTGTGGACTGATGAGATGAAAGTGACTCTTGACGGACCAGATAGATGGGCCCGTGGTTGGATCAGTAACGGACACAGAGCTCCACTTCGACTCGGACGTCAGCAAGGTGGAGGCGGGGTACAGGTATGGGCAGGTGTTTTTAAAGATGAGCTAGTTGGACCTTTTTGGGTTGAAAATGGACTCAACATAAACTCAGACCTATTGCCAATTTCTATAAGAGAATTTTCTTCAAGCAGTGGTACAGGAAAAAGTCTGCATCTTTCAAGAAGACTTCGATTTACTCCACTCCACTGCGTGGCTGACCAGTAAAGGCCTTAAAGATGAAAAACTAATCACATGGCCCCCTTCTTCACCTGACTTAAACCCTATTGAGAACTTTTGGGCCCTTCTTAAGCAGGAAATGTACAGTGAAGGTAAACAGTACACCTCTCTGATCAGTGTCTGGGAGGCCGTGGTTGCTGCTGCACAAAAAGTTGATTCTGACCAGATCAAGAAACTGCTGACTTTGTGAATTGAAGGCTTGTGACTGTTATCGAAAAGAAGGCTGGCTGTATTGGTCACTGAGGTTTTCTTTTTGAAATTTCAGAAATGATTATTTGTACATTTTGAGTTTGTTTATTATTCTCACTTGAACATAACATAATAATTCTGCACACTAATAGTTGCCTAATAATAGTGTACATGTAGATATTCTCTTAAGAAAACCAAAACTTCACTTTTACTACTTAAATGTTCATGTTTGAGGGTTAAACATTTTGGATTGACCAAGACAACTGTAGTTGTACAATAACAAAATTAATCCTCAAAAATACAACTTATAATTGTGCACACAGTGTAAGAGCTTTTATCAGGTGTCCACATGTGTTTTGCTTTCTAGTGTAGAATTTGTATACATCCAAAATATTCTATTGCCGATTTATTTATTTTTTAATGAAGTGCTGGATGTGAAGTAATACTGCATCAGAAACAGTAAATTACTGCATGCATCTGTTTGCTGCTGGTCAGGTAAACAATCTACATCATGCTTGATATCTACAGTATACAAACCTCTACTCCGATAACATTCTTTCGTGACTTACTTTCTCTCTTTCTTTAGACCAGCATTTCTCTGCCCCTACATTCATCTGCCCCTTCTGTGGAACCCTTTGCCCCGACTCATCGTTCCTGGAGGAGCACATGAAGCTAATGCACCGGGATGAGAGTGCTCAGGCTGTCCAATCCGGCTCGTCTTCCAGCACAGGGCAGGGTGGCGAGGGAGAGCTGTGGCGGAAGGCGAGCTCTAGCGAATCCCAAGCTCGTGAGAAGAAGGTGGAAGGTGGATACGAGTGCGGGGACTGCGGCCGGCGCTTTAACTACCTGGGCAACCTGCGACAGCATCGGCGCATCCACACAGGCGAAAAGCCGTTTGTGTGCTCAGAATGTGGCGAGAGATTCCGGCACGCTGCTCGCCTTAAGAGTCACCGGCTCAGTCACAGCGGTGCGCAGAGCCCCTTCCCGTGTCCGCAGTGCGGTAAAGGCTTCCCCGTTCTCTCCGGTCTAAAACGCCACCAACGTGTGCACACGGGCGAAAGCCCTTACGCCTGCCCTCAGTGCGGCCGGCGTTTCAAAGAGCTCGGCAACCTGTACACACACATGCGTATTCACAGCGGCGCCACTCCCTATACCTGCTACCAGTGTGGCCGGAGCTTCCGACATTTAGGGACTTACAAAAGCCATCGCTGCACCCCCATCACACAGGTACCGAGTGCACACGGTCCAGCGTGGCCTCAAGAGGACAAAGTCCAAACTGGATAAATAGAATTCCGCTGGCTTGTTAACTAAGGCAATGTTGTGCTAGGTTTCTTCAGCAGACGGTCAAGAAATCTTTTAACCTCAGCGCGGAAGATGCTGAACATTATGGACAGACATAGGACGCTTAAAAAAAAAAAAGGAAAGAAAGACAACCCATTTCTGATTCAGATATGCCGGAAACCCTCAGTAGGACAGATAATGTAAAGAACCTGATTTTTTTCCGGTCCTAAGACCGAAAAGAACTTGGAGACAACTTGAAGGAGCAGAAATTAGCACATTGATGCATTAACCCAGGTTTGTTTCCATACCGATGAGCATGCGTGTTGGTTTGTGAGAATAATAGTGCTAAACAGCTGTTAAATATTATTTTTATTATTTTTTTTGTAGTTCTTTTATTTCACAAGGTTTTTTTTTGTTTTTTTTGCGCAATCAGCCTGAGTTTAAATGCATCTGAGCCTTCTGTGCTTTCCACACTCTGGTGGTAAGAGCAGTGCTGCTGTTGCCCTCTGGATGACGTGTTACTGTATCAACTGCTTCTGTAGTTGTATAGGGAAAATCCTAAACGGCCTCTTTGTGTTCTAGTTTACTACTTTATCACATAATTGACACTATTAACACACTGTTTCTTTGGATTTGTTTAAATATGTCCACACTTTTAATATCCACACAGTCTAAAATGGGCAAAAATGATAGAAAGCATAACCTTGCTTTTGGTTTTCTTTTCGGAAAAGCACTATTTGGACAAAAGTATTCAGACACCTGACTTCTGTATACAGATTTTAACTTATGCCCTCAGTCCGCCTCACACTACATCAGAACCTGACTTTACTAACACCCTCGTGGCTGAATGAGCACATATCCCCACAACCACACTTCCCAGAAGAGTGGAGTTTATTTTAACAGCAAATAGAGACTAAATGTGGAATGGGATGTTCAAAAATCATGCATGAAGCTTATGATCACATGTCCTTAAACTATTGTCCATATAGTGAATAAAGACTGTTGTCTAGGTTTTTTTACACGAAAAAAAATGTCAACGATTAAGTTATTGTGAAATCATTGCATCTTAGGACTTTTCATTGTACATGATACCCAATGTATAATCAGTAAAACATGAAAAAAGAATGTATGACTGTTAGATGAGGTGATGCAAACTGTCCGTGATCAAATACCAATGGACTGGGCCTTACCAGTTACTGCCAACCTAGTTGTAAACTTAATTAATAAACATTATATGATCTGAAACATGAATCCTCTATTACTGTAGAACGATCGCTTCGGAGAGTGTTGAAGTAACTGTGAAAAAAAACTAGAGAAATCTACAGCTCAAGTTGGATAAGGTGTTTGCAGGACAGCCAAAACATGAACACTCCACAAAGGTGGCTTTTAGCAAGAGTGGTAAACCATATGTAATCCATTTTCAAGGTTTTTTTTAGTGTGACTGGAAAAACATGGAAAAAGCTCCTCTGGTCTGATGAGACCAAAACCGAAGTGCTGCTTGAGAACATTCTCACAATGAAGCATGGTGGTAGTAGCATCATGGCCTCTTGGTTGTGCCTGAATAATTCCTTCCTTACCTGATCACTGTTTTGTTCATTGGTCAGCCCATATTCTTTATTCTATGCCATATGCTTTGAATTTTATGAATAATATTCTTTCAATACTTTTACTAGGTGTTGGAGACTTTGTTTTCGAAATTGTTTTACTTTTTTGAGCAATTGAATGTGTGTAGGATTTATATTGGTTTTATATATTTTTTTTCAGTATCTAAACAGGGTCAATGGCACAGTAAGGTCAAATATCTGGAATACTTTTTTTTTTTTTTTTTTTTGCTTTGGTACTTCTCTTTGTCATTCTGAGTTATGTGTTCATGTTCAGCAACTCGAGGCCTGTATTATTTTTATTGACTAAACGCTCCCCCCCTTCAGAATATTGGGTTATTTGTTTATTGATTTATTACAGATCCTAGGTCTCTGAGGTCTGCTGTTCCATTATTCCTGGCTATACCACTTTCCCCAGGCAGGCTAAAGTGTGACATCTCTGTGCCACATGTGCATTTGGGATTTCGTTTCCTATTTATTGATTTATTTTTTTATTATTACATTTAGTACAATTTCATCTCATAGTATTATTCATTATTTATTGTGTTCTGTCTGAGTTTTCAGTATGTACAGCACTCACTGTACTATTGTTGTTACCGTGCTTTCTAAATAAAACCTACTAACTATATAATCCTGATTAAATCTATCACAGTTCCAGTTTGTAAAACAACAAAATGTAGAATGGGTCAAGGGGTGTTAATACTTTTGCAAGTGTTGTGCGCACATCTTTTGATCCGACAATTCAAATCGATAAATGATCCCTTATTTAACACTCAGCTAAAGAGAGTATATATAGAGTATACATTTTAGTGACTCTTGCTCAGATAGTGAATGTTATCCTATGTCTATTACTTCATACTCTATATAAACAAAAGTATTGGGACACCTGACTTGAATAGCACCCATATCTTGTTCTTCCCCATACTGTTGGAGGCACACAATTGTACAGGATGTCTTTGGATGTGGTAACATTAAGTTTTCCCTTTATTTAACTAGGAGACCCAAACCTGCTCCAGCATGACAATGTCCCTGTGCACATAGTGAGTTTCATGAAGGTATGGTTTACATGGGTTGGAATGAAAAATATTCTAACCCTACTTAGCACCTTATCACCCTACATCTGTACCTGACTTAACTATGAGCACAAATATCCATAAGCAAACTCCAAAATCTCAAACATCTTCCCAGAAGAGTGTATGTTATTCTAACAGTAAATGGGGACTAAATGTTGACTGGGATGTAAAAAAAAATTTAAAAAAATCACGACTCTTATGAGCAAGTGTCCACAAACTTTGTTCATTAAGTTTATATATTAACCTCTCTCTATAACAAACAGGCCAAACAACACTGGAATTTAGAATACAAATTTAGAACAATGTTCTTGACGTGGTTCTAGTCCTGTGAAGAAAAAGTGCAGATTGTCATTAATGATTTCTCACCAACATGCACACTGACACCCATGCATGTTGAGGGTGGTGACGTGATGTGAAAAGTTTTGACAGTGTGAATGTGTTTCTGTCTTCAGCTGAAGCGACCGCTGACGTGATGAAAAGCACAGCAGCTCAATCTGGACTGAAATTATAAAGGGTTTAAAATAGAATGTATCCTACTGTTGCAATACAAACCATGATAAACAGTATGTTTCCTGAACGGCAGTTAAGTCTTTATGGATCTAGAGGCTGGCTGGTTTGCATTATTTAGTTTCATTTTAAGGTTTTATTATTAATGATGTGGAATCATTATATAGTACAAATCATTAAATCCAGAATGATGATGCATAACAAAGTTTTCTGTTATATTGATGTAAAAATGAAATATCGGCTTATGCATTGTGACTCTTGAAATGTCTCTCTTCAGAGACATATAGACAGACAGACAGACAGACAGACTTATCATTATATTTTGTACACAAGTTTCACCCACTGTTAAGGACACTCTGACTCACGTTGAAACCCTGTTGACTCAATTTCAGGATAAATCTTCAAATTTCCTCATCAGTCACTGTACAAATCCAAACATATACGTATATACAGTGAGGAAAATAAGTATTTGAACACCCTGCTATTTTGCAAGTTCTCCCACTTAGAAATCATGGAGGGGTCTGAAATTGTCATCGTAGGTGCATGTCCACTGTGAGAGACATAATCTAAAAAAAAAAATCCAGAAATCACAATGTATGATTTTTTAACTATTTATTTGTATGATACAGCTGCAAATAATTTGAACACCTGAGAAAGTCAATGTTAATATTTGGTACAGTAGCCTTTGTTTGCAATTACAGAGGTCAAAGCGTTTCCTGTAGTTTTCACCAGGTTTGCACACACTGCAGGAGGATTTTGGCCCTCCTCCACACAGATCTTCTCTAGATCAGTCAGGTTTCTGGCCTGTCGCTGAGAAACACAGAGTTTGAGCTCCTCAAAGATTCTCTATTGGGTTTAGGTCTGAGACTGGCTAGGCCACGCCAGAACCTTGATATGCTTCTTACAGAGCCACTCCTTGGTTATCCTGGCTGTGTGCTTCGGGTCATTGTCATGTTGGAAGACCCAGCCACGACCCATCTTCAATGCTCTAACTGAGGGAAGGAGGTTGTTCCCCAAAATCTCGCAATACATGGCCCCGGTCATCCTCTCCTTAATACAGTGCAGTCGCTCTGTCCCTTGTGCAGAAAAACACTCCCAAAGCATGATGCTACCACCCCCATGCTTCACAGTAGGGATGGTGTTCTTGGGATGGTACTCATCATTCTTCTTCCTCCAAACACGTTTAGTGGAATTATGACCCAAAAGTTCTATTTTGGTCTCATCTGACCACATGACTTTCTCCTATGACTCTTTTGGATAATCCAAATGGTCATTGGCAAACTTAAGACGTGCCTGGACATGTGCTGGTTTAAACAGGGGAACCTTCCGTGCCATGCATGATTTCAAACCATGACGTCTTAGTGTATTACCAACAGTAACCTTGGAAACGGTGGTCCCAGCTCTTTTCAGGTCATTGACCAGCTCCTCCTGTGTAGTTCTGGGCTGATTTCTCACCTTCCTTAGGATCATTAAAACCCCACGAGGTGAGATCTTGCATGGAGCCCCAGTCCGAGGGAGATTGACAGTCATGTTTAGCTTCTTCCATTTTCTAATGATTGCTCCAACAGTGGACCTTTTTTCACCAAGCTGCTTGGCAATTTCCCCGTAGCCCTTTCCAGCCTTGTGGAGGTGTACAATTTTGTCTCTAGTGTCTTTAGACAGCTCTTTGGTCTTGGCCATGTTAGTAGTTGGATTCTTACTGATTGTATGGGGTGGACAGGTGTCTTTATGCAGCTAACGACCTTAAACAGGTGCATCTAATTTAGGATAATAAATGTAGTGGAGGTGGACATTTTAAAGGCAGACTAACAGGTCTTTGAGGGTCAGAATTCTAGCTGATAGACAAGTGTTTAAGTACTTATTTGCAGCTGTATCATACAAATAAATAGTTTAAAAATCATATATTGTGATTTCTGGATTTTTTTTTTTAATTTATGTTTCACAGTGGACATGCACCTACGATGACAATTTCAGACCCCTCCATGATTTCTAAGTGGGAGAACTTGCAAAATAGCAGGGTGTTCAAATACTTATTTTCCTCACTGTATATATATATATATATATATATATATATATATATATATAATTATTATTTTTTTCTTTTCCCAATAAGTTTTATGTCATACATTTGTTTAAGCACACTTGTTTTTATCATGAAGGATCATAGGCTTGCTAGTAAAATTGTGATAAATCATTGTACAAGTAAAAGTTGTTAGACTCAACAACAAACTATTTAGAACATCTAATTAAGTAACAAAAAAGTAGTAAGTAGTCATTGGAGTGCTACAACACTGATAACATGCTAAATACATTTTGAACTGATAGGCCTCATGTAATGATCTAATTTCTTGTAAGGGATAATAGTGAGCGTCGATAGTTCCTGGTTTCTGCAGTGTATTGTGAGAACATTCCAGGGGAATTAGCGATTGAGGCAATCCTTATTCCTCATTCCACTATTTTCTGTGGTCTTATTTAAGAGTTTTATTCAAAGAGCAGCACCTCATTTGTATTTCTCCTAATAATGACTATTCTCCTTTGTTTTTCTCAGGAGGATATGGCATTAAGCCAATTTAATGGAAACACCTGCAACCTATTTATTTATTCAGTTATTCAAAGAGCATATCATGCATATACAGATTGACAGTACAATATCAGGATAGGTATGGCTGTTGGTGCCAAACTGTCTGTTTTTTAGAATCTGCACAGAATAGTGCAGGAAAAACACAGTGTGAAGTCTTTATGTAGGCTTTATGTAGAGGTCAGTGAAGAATAGTATCGATTTTATTAGGAAGGCTGCAGTAACGCTAATGATCACATTTACAAAAAAAAATACCCTAGCACAGCGCATTGAACTTTGAGAGTGATTACATCATGGTTCTACTCCTGACAAACAAGAACGACAATTTGAGGCTAGTGGGCACAGGCTCAACAAAACTGGACAGCTGAAGATTTGAAAAGGACCAGGTGATTTTTTTTTTTTGTCCAATCTTCAACCCTTATTAAACCACTTATTAAAAACCCTGTTTGAATTGAGGCAGGCACATCATATGTGCAAATCTAAGAACATAAAAAGGGCATCTCAAACCTTTATTTTCTGTAGAGAACGTTTCTTATGCTTATTTTATATATATATATATATACAGGGAGTGCAGAATTATTAGGCAAGTTGTATTTTTGAGGATTAATTTTATTTGAGGATTTAATTTGAACAACAACCATGTTCTCAATGAACACAAAAAACTCATTAATATCAAAGCTGAATATTTTTGGAAGTAGTTTTTAGTTTTAGCTATTTTAGGGGGATATCTGTGTGTGCAGGTGACTATTACTGTGCATAATTATTAGGCAACAACAAAAACAAATTCATACCCATTTCAATTATTTATTTTTACCAGTGAAACCAATATAACATCTCAACATTCACAAATATACATTTCTGACATTCAAAACCAAACAAAAACAAATCAGTGACCAATATAGCCACCTTTCTTTGCAAGGACACTCAAAAGCCTGCCATCCATGGATTCTGTCAGTGTTTTGATCTGTTCACCATCAACATTGCGTGCAGCAGCAACCACAGCCTCCCAGACACTGTTCAGAGAGGTGTACTGTTTTCCCTCCTTGTAAATCGCACATTTGATGATGGACCACAGGTTCTCAATGGGGTTCAGATCAGGTGAACAAGGAGGCCATATCATTAGATTTTCTTCTTTTATACCCTTTCTTGCCAGCCACGCTGTGGAGTACTTGGGCGTGTGTGATGGAGCATTGTCCTGCATGAAAATCATGTTTTCTTGAAGGATGCAGACTTCTTCCTGTACCACTGCTTGAAGAAGGTGTCTTCCAGAAACTGGCAGTAGGACTGGGAGTTCAGCTTGACTCCATCCTCAACCCGAAAAGGCCCCACAAGCTCATCTTTGATGATACCAGCCCAAACCAGTACTCCACCTCCACCTTGCTGGCGTCTGAGTCGGACTGGAGCTCTCTGCCCTTTACCAATCCAGCCACGGGCCCATCCATCTGGCCCATCAAGACTCACTCTCATTTCATCAGTCCATAAAACCTTAGAAAAATCAGTCTTGAGATATTTCTTGGCCCAGTCTTGACGTTTCAGCTTGTGTGTCTTGTTCAGTGGTGGTCGACTTTCTGCCTTTCTTACCTTGGCCATGTCTCTGAGTATTGCACACCTTGTGCTTTTGGGCACTCAGTGATGTTGCAGCTCTGAAATATGGCCAAACTGGTGGCAAGTGGCATCTTGGCAGCTGCACGCTTGACTTTTCTCAGTTCACGGGCAGTTATTTTGCGCCTTGGTTTTCCACACGCTTCTTGCGACCCTGTTGACTATTTTGAATGAAACGCTTGATTGTTCGATGATCACGCTTCAGAAGCTTGGCTATTTTAAGACTGCTGCATCCTCTGCAATATATCTCACTATTTTTGACTTTTCTGAGCCTGTCAAGTCCTTCTTTTGACCCATTTTGCCAAAGGAAAGGAAGTTGCCTAATAATTATGCACACCTGATATAGGGTGTTGATGTCATTAGACCACACCTTCTCATTACAGAGATGCACATCACCTAATATGCTTAATTGGTAGTAGGCTTTCCAGCCTATACAGCTTGGAGTAAGACAACATGCATAACGAGGATGATGTGGTCAAAATACTCATTTGCCTAATAATTCTGCACTCCTGTATATATATATATATATATATATATATATATATATATATATATATATATATATATATATATATATATATATATATATATAGAGAGAGAGAGAGAGAGAGAGAGAGAGAGAGAGAGAGAGAGAGAGAGATAGATAGATAGATAGATAGATAGATAGATAGATAGATAGATAGATAGATAGATAGATAGATAGATATTATGCAACATCTTAAATACTTCAGCTCATAGGTTACACAATTTTTGTATTGAAGTGTTCACACACTATATAATAAGCTCATGGTCGTAGGTTATGAAAGATGCATTTCAGCCTTGCCTTCTCATCACTTTCAAAGCTTATTAAGTACATGAGCAGGAGGTTGTCAGACACACTGTATAATCACATTCTGTTTAATGAGCCCCTGCTAATTTCAATCAAGCTCAGTGAGGGAGACCTGCCATCAAAAAGCTTAATAGTTGTTGCGAGTGCCTGAATGCTGTTGCAGTTAACAGTATTACAGATTCATTGATCTCCTGACAATACAGAGGTCAAATACTTTACTCACTGCAAAGCAAACTCTCCATTACTAAAGCTGTCATATCACCAAGCAGGATATGTATACCGGGTTATCCGCAGGCACAGCGGTCTATCAGAACATAACATTTTATGCCGGGGACATTAATTAAAGGTCTCTTCACCTGCAGCTCTGGTGCTGAGAACAGATGGGCACCCACTGGGAAAGGAATCAGTCTCATAAGACAGGGTTTAGTGATGGCTCCTGCAGGAGTGAAAATGTAAATCCAGTCCAGTCAAGTATAAGCATAGTCACACAATTATACGCTGGCTAATCATAGCGCCTTTTCTGAGGCTTGCCGTTGTTATTGTTGTTTTGTTCCCGGCATGGAAAAAATGGGGCTTGTTTGAACACACTCAGCGAGTGAACACAGGAGGTGCCGTGCTCCCACCTTCGAATGAGCAGATGCTTCATCACTTTCACACCCGCTGCTCATCTTCACACACTGTTACCCTAGCAACTGCTTCCTTTAAATGGCATTGTAATGCAGACCAAGACTCAAGAACAGAAAGGTCATATATAAATGTAGAAGCATGTTCAGACATGCTTGGTCTAATTATATATATATATATATATATATATATATATATATATATATATATATATATATATATATATATATATATATATATATATATATATATTAGACCAAGCATGTCTGAACATGCTTCTACATTTATATATGACCTGTATATATGATATACACACACACAGAAAAAGTCATATATTGAAAACACAAACTTGATCATAATTTATAATGCATTTTAGTTCCTGTACAGGGTTGGATATAATTCAATTCAATTCATTTTTATTTGTATAGCGCATTTACCAATGAACATTGTCTCAAAGCAGCTTTACACAGATAATGTGGTGATAAAAATGAATAAAATGTTCTTTATAAGAAGTAAGTTTGTCTCTGATGAGCAAGCCGGTGGTGACTGTGGCAAGAAAAAACTCCCTGAGATGACATAAGGAAGAAACCTTGAGAGGAACCAGACTCAAGAGGGAACCCAACCCTATCTGGGTGGCACCAAATGTCCATTTATTGCATATGTACGATGTTGTGGGGTACAGTGATGGTGATCAGAAGCAAACTGTATTCCTGAGTGAGTGTAGCAGACTGTTGACATTAACTACAGTCCAAATCCATCAAAGCTCCCAGTCTTACTCCGGAATTTCATGGAACCACCCAAGTCGTTGATGAGAAACTGTCCTCAGCTCCACAGACTGGCCTCCAATCGAAGAGGACACTAACTAGAGGAAGGCCTGGACGAAGTGGGAAGATCCGCGGTGGGAGGAGGGTCACTGGAACCTCAGGAGCATGTTTAACTCGACAGAGAGAGAGAGAGAGAGAGAGAGAGAGAGAGAAATAATAGGGGTGACAGGATGAGAAGGATATGAATTATTATGTGTCCCTATTGTTGTATGATAGTTAAGGACACTGTGTAGTTGGGGACCCGGCAAGACTCACTATTCCAGCATAACAAAAAGGGAGAACCAGAAGGTATCACAGACATGAGGGATCTCTGGGATAAGAGATGACCCACCACACCACCATCATCAAACCTGAGTGATCGTGTGAGAGTGAGGGGATGAGAGCATACAAATATCCAAGTTCACCAAACACTCTATATCCATGATCCCTCCAGATCTGCTCCTTTACTTAAGAAAAATCTACTGATAAAAGACTTGACTAAATAAATATGTTTTCAGCCTTGAATTGAACACTGAGACTGTGTCTGAGTCCCCAACACTGATTGGAAGTCTGTTCCATAACTGTGGGGCTTTATAAGAGAAAGATCTGCTCCCTGCTGTAGTCTTCATTGTTTGAGGTACCAACAAATACCATGCACCTTTTGATCTAAGTAGGCGTGGAGGATCATATTGGTACAGAAGTTCACTCAGATACTGTGGCGCGAGACCTTTAAGTGCTTTATACGTCAGTAGTAGTATTTTATAATCAATGCCAGATTTAATTGAGAGCCAGTGTAGACTGATTAAAACAGGGGTGATGTGGTCATATTTTCTAGATCTAGTGAGGACCCTTGCTGCTGCATTCTGAACTAACTGAAGCTTATTTGTACACTAACACGAACACCCAGACAGTAAAGCATTACAGTAGTCTAATCTAGATGTAACAAAAGCATGAACTAGTTTTTCTGCATCCTGTAACAACATCATATTTCAAATTCTAGCAATATTTCTAAGGTGAAAAAAGGTGATCCTGGTAATATTATTCACGTAAACCTCAAAGGAAAGACAAGGGTTAATAATCAAACCAAGGTCTTTGACTGCTGTACACACTGAGATAAAAACACCATCCAGAGATGCTACATAATCAAAAAGTTTAATTCTAGCTGCATGTGGTCCTAGTAAAAGTACTGCCGTCTTATCCGAGTTGAGCAGAAGGAAGTTATCAAGCATCCACTGTCTAATGTCCTTTACACACTCAGAGAGACCACAACATTTTTAAGCTGATCTCTCTCATCTGGCTTTGCTGAAATATACAGCTGTGTATCATCAGCATAGCAATGGAAGCGAATACCATGTTTATGTATAATTTCACCCAGAGGCAGCATATATAAAGAGAAAAGCAGTGGGCCTAAGACAGATCCGTGCGGAACACCAAACTTTACCTCAGAGAGTGTGGAGAACTCACCATTTACATCAAAAAACTGATAGCGATCAGTTAAATAAGACCTAAGCCAGGAGAGAGCTGTCCCTTAATTCCAACAACGTTCTCATGTCAAAACAGTAAAGAGACAAAACCCTGATCAGAGGCCAATAGCAGGTAATTTACCACCTTAACTAGCGTCGTCTCTGTGCTATGATGAGACCTAAATCCTGACTGATACATTTCAAAAATGTTATTCATAAGTAGATGTGAGCATAACTGCTGCGCTACAACCTTTTCTAAAATTTTAAAAATAAAGGGGAGGTTTGATATTGGCCTGTAGTTGGACAGCTGACATGAGTCAAGGTCAGGTTTCTTAAATAAGGGGTTGATAACTGCCAGTTTGAAGGATTTAGGTACATAACCAGTGCTAATGGAAGAGTTTATCAATTTTAAAACAGGGTCAATTACCTCTGGAATTATCTGTTTGAAGAAACTTTTAGGCAAGAGATCAAGAATGCAGGTTGATGATTTTGATGAAAAAAATGAATAAAACTCATTCATTCATTCTCTTGAATAGGAGTAAAACTTTGTCATTGGTTGTCTGTTATAATTACACTGCTGTCTACAGGGTTATTTATAAAATAGTTTGGATTTATTTTAATCGTCTGGATATTTTGCCTGATGTTTTCAACTTTATTATTAAAAAAGTTCATGAATTCAGTACTACCTATTGATGGTGTGCATGTTAGTGCAGTGCTTTTATTTCTTATAAATTTTGCTACCGTGCTGAATAAAAATTTAGGATTATGCTTGTTATTTTCTATGATGGTGGAGAAATATGCTGATCTAACACCACTAAGACCTTTTTTTATAACTCAGAAGGCTTTCTTTCCATGCTATTTGAAATACTGTCAATTTTGTTTGACGTCATTTACATTCTAATTTTCGAGTGGTCTGTTTGAAGGTGCGCGTATGAACATTATACCACTGTGCTCATTTTCTCTCCCTGATCATTTTGGTCTTAAGGGGAGATACATCAACTAGAGTGTAACAGAACGTTGATTCTAGGTATTCAGTGACTACATATTTTTATAAACATTTTTTACTAACATTTTTTAATCCAAATTGTATTATCAAATTAAGAGTGTGTCTACCACTATGAGTGGGTCCTATAACATTCTGATTAATTTCAACTGAATCTAGAATGGACACAACTGCTGCTCTTTAGAAGTCTTCCTGAATATACTGTACTTTCCAGAGATTCCTATATCCAGGGTTATCATACAGGGGCTTCATGAGTTTGATTTTAATCTAATACACTCATCATGTAAAAATAACTGGGATATACTGTATACACTCACTGTCTTGTTTAATGAGAACACCTGTTTACTTGCTCATTTATCCAATTAGCCAGTCATGGAGGGGCCTCACAAATAATTATATCAGAGACATGCCAAGGGTTTCAGTTAATATTCATTACAAATTCAAAATGGAAAGGAAAATGCGATCTCTGGTACTTCGTAATATGGTTGTTAGTACCAGATGGGCTGGGTTGAGTATTTCATAAACTGCTTATCTCCTGGGATTTTTGTTGTTTCAGATTTACAGAGAATGGATAAAAAATAATATTTTTATTTTTTTTAATAATAATGTGGTAGAGGGTTATTGTGTTGAAGACAGTCACTGATAATTATTAGGGTTTTTTATATAACTGTATTTATTTATTGGTACTTGAACTGGTCCCTAATTTATTTATTATTTATATTTCTTTTAAGAAAATAAGGCTTCCTGAATTAATTTAAAGAACAATAAATTTTCATAGTGCTTGTTAAAATCTTTGCTGTTTAAGGAATGAATAAACATGGCTTAAACAACACTTTTATTTGTTTTGAGTTGTTTTTAATTGTACAGTAAGACAGAAGATAGAGAGAGGAACAGAATAGAACTGT
This sequence comes from Silurus meridionalis, assembly GCF_014805685.1. Taxonomy (NCBI): domain Eukaryota; kingdom Metazoa; phylum Chordata; class Actinopteri; order Siluriformes; family Siluridae; genus Silurus; species Silurus meridionalis. The sequence continues at coordinate 12,063,624 of NC_060889.1, forward strand.
GCTTCCGAGTGATGTGGTCTGACTTAAGTATATCAGTACTTGGCAGCTGGTCTGTTCTTATCTGCTAGCTGAAATAGAATGACTTAACCATGAAATGACCTGTAGCGGTGCTATGATCTGATAAATAAGCCTTAGTATGTGTGTGTGTGTGTGTGTATCCTCAGTGCACGAGACAGCAACACATTCTAAATATATTTATTTATTATATAGAAATATAGAGAATATTTTATTTATTTTTTTTGCGCCATATAGCCAAAATAGGGCAAACATTTGTGAACACCTGATCAAACACATATGGGCTTGTAACATCCCATCCCAGATTTAATCTATTTTTCATGTTATACTGTAATTCCGTCCACTCTTCTGGGAAGGCTTTTCACAAAATTTTGGAGTGTGGTTGTAGGGATTTGTGACCATTGAGATAAAACAGTATTAATGATCAGGAGTGATGTCAGGTGAGGGGATTTGGAATTAAACTGGTCTTGCAGTTCACCCTTTCATGTTTAATAGGGTTGAGACCAGAGTTCTGTGCAGGCCAGTTGCTTTTTTCATTCCAATCTTAGCAATCTATGTCCTCATGGAGTTTGCTTTGTGCACAAGGACATTGTAATTTAGGCTCCTTAAAATAATGCTACAGCATATATAGATAATTGTTTGCTTCCAACTTTGTGATAACGGTAACGGATAAAAGTTACGTCTTAAGGTTACATATGTAACTCGCAGGGATGCAGGGAGTGTAGCATGGAGACACATCTCATTCCCTCAGGGAACCAGGGTGGAGACATTCCCTTTCAGGAACTCGAGCTACATCAACAACATTTTGGAAACGAGTGTCCAATCATGCCAGACTAGCCAATCCCTGTATAGTGTGGATGAGTACAGCTAGGTCAAAGGACACGGGGGCCAGGAGTGGCACTAAGGCCAAGGCTTTAAGACCTGATGAAGGTCAGCGAGGTGGACCAGCCTGCAGCATTGCAAATGTCTTGGAGAGATACCCGACAGAGCCCCCAACCAAATGCCAGGTTCTATCCATGAACTCTATGTCGCACCGGGGGCCTCAGTCTCCGGGAGCCACAAAAAAACACACCATGAGAGGGTCTCTGCCCAGAAACTGCCCCGCTAAGGGGCGTGATATGCCAAATTGGTGGACACATAGACTTTCAAGGTGGTGCACACTTCCACAACCAATCATCACCACTTCCCACCCTATGAGGGACGCATCCGTCGTTAGTATTATACGATCCAGGATCCCCAGGATCTCTCCAAACATCTAAGGCACTTTGTGACCTTGATCATATGGAGGGCATTGATCTTTTGTGAGAACCCATGGGTCCTGAGCCATCACTAAAGGGGTCTCATCTACAGAAGGCCAAGTAGGATAACACCGGATGCAGCAGCCATGAGACCTAGCAGTTTCTGGAACAGCTTGACAGTGACAGGCTTTCCTTCTCTGACCTTCCTGACGGCCGTAAGGATGGCCACAATGTGGGCAGGGGAAAGCTGCGCACGCAAAGTAGCCGAATCCCATATGAGGCCGAGAAAGGTGGTTCTCTATAATGGAGAAAGCACACATTTCCCGGCGTTCAGCCGAAACCTCAAAACCTTAATGTGAGCTAGAACGACATGTTGATGCTGAACCATTAACTACTCTGATCGAGCCAATATCAACCAATCGTCTATATAGTTGAGGATGCAGATGGCCTGAAGTCTCAGGGAGACCAGCGCCACATCCACACATTTTGTAAAGGTGTGGGGTGAGAGAGCAAGGCCAAATGGAAGAACCCGGTACTGGTAAGCTTCGGCCCTGAAAGTGAACCTCAGGAACTTCCTGTGAGAAGGAAGGATGGATACATGAAAGTACGCATCCTTTAGATCTATCGTGACAAACCAGTCCTTGGATCTGATTTAAGACACCACCTGCTTGAGGGTCACCATTCTAAAACTGATTCTAATGAGTGAGCGGTTCAGCTGACGTAGATCTAAAATGGGACACAACCCACCGTCCTTTTTGGGAACTATGACGTACCAGCTGTAGAATCCGGACTCTGACAGAGAGACCACCTCGATGGCCTACTTCCTCAGGAGAGTGTTTACTGCTCGTTCCAGAGCCTGCTCAGTTTCCACCAGAGTGGGAAGAACCACGTCGAAACAGGGCGGACGAGACTCGAACCAAATCAAAAAGCCTCACTTTACAGTGGGCAGGACCCACTGAGACACATCTGGCAGAACTTTCAAGGCTGCCAAGAAGTCTCTTAGGGGTATTAGTCTCTCAAGACTGACCTCTGGTGTGCCTAGAGCTGGGGCAGTGCCCTGAAGGGACTCTAGGAGCCTCGAAAGAGGCGGCAAGTTTTCCTGGACCACTACACCGGGTGGAGACCGAGAAGGATGCTCGCTGGAAGCACATTCAATGGCATGGTTAACGGACCAAACGAGACACGACACTCCGTTTGTGCACCTCCCGATGGGAGGTGGTGGATTGCACCGAGCAGCCCCAGGAGAGCGGTGTGGGCGGTACCGCTGGAACGCCACCGCCTGTTTCTGTCTGACTGTGTCCTGAAGGAGTGAGTGGGGCATCCAGCAGCACGGCCCTATCCCCGTCAGACACACTCTTTGTCGATACAAGGGCGGCCATGGACCGGCCAATGACCCTTTGTGTCTTTGTATATATATATATATATATACAGTAGCTCAATAAATATGAGTACACCCTAAGTGATAACAGTGATAACAGTTGTACATTTTTTAATTATGTAAAGCCACATGTTCTATTTATCATGTTCATGTTTTTGTCTGCCATACTGTACAAATTTGTCTATGTTGTATTAGAGCAGTTAAAATTTGGTACATTGTATTCAAAGTACCAAATTAACATGACACCTCATGGCAAAGAAAACTCTGAGGATTTGAGAATTTGAATTGTTGCTCTCCACAAAAATGGCAGATGATGGCTATAAGATCGGTAGCACCCTAAAGCTGAGTTAGTGACCAGGCTCATACAGAGGTTTTCTAAACTGGGTTCCACTCAGAACAGGTTTCGCAAGGGTCAGTCAAAGAAGTTAAGTCCTGGTGCTGTGCGTCAGGTGCAAAAAATGGCTTTGAAAAACAGATTCATGAGTGCTGCCAGCATTGCTTTAGAGCAGGGGTGGCCAACCCGTGGCTTGCGAGCCGCATGCGGCTCTTTGGCTGGTTTCGTGCGGCTCTTACGTTCATATCGAAGTTTGTGTTTGTTTGTTTTTTAATGTGTGTGTTCGCTTCGCTTGAGTTCAATACGGTATTTTTAAGACTTAAATGAGCTTGCCCCTACTGGGAAACTCTGCGGTATATCAGACTTGGGCAAACTACGGCCCGTGAGGCCAATCATAAATTACAGGGATGCACCGATTTCAGTCGAAATACCTAAATCACCGACAACACGGCAGAAACACAATTATAATGACGCAATAAAAATTGCAGCCAGCACAGGGTTATCTGGATAAGAGCCAACATGTCTGCGGTGTGTGGATAGCGATTTGCAAAACATGCAATGCTGAAATTTCAAGAGGGGGTGTATCTGCAAAGGGTTTCTCCAAGTTGGGTTTAATTTATCACCTGAAATCCAAACATCCCGATTGCCATTCTAAATATGAGAAGAACGCAGCGCAGAAACGTAGTCAATCCGAGCATGCGCACTTTGTCTGTAGCGGACGTTTTTGAAAAGGCAGGAAAGTTTTCCAGTGATGGTGCCAAGGCAAAAGGCATAACACAAAAAATTATGGATTTCATTGCCTTTTGAATTGAATTTTCATTTCGGTGCATCCCTAAAATATTATCGTTGGTGTGGCCCTCTGACACAATTCAGGTTTCTCATGTGGCCCATTGTAGCAATTAATTGCCCACCCCTGCGGTATATTCATCTTACGCACATACGCATTTGACGAAAATACCGTATTGAACTCAAGCCAAGTGAACACATGCACATAAAAAAAAAAAACACAAACAAAGTCCTTGTTTTCTACCCTGAAACACGTGACATCAAAGCATCGATCTGTTCTGACTGACACTCATGTAAAAGAATTGCTTCGAATGGCAACAACGGAATACGAGCCAGATTTGAAGGGGATTGTTCAAGGCAAGGAATGCCAAAAGTCCCACTAAGTAACATGCATAGTAAAAGAAAAAGCTATTGTAAATTATTATATTTTTGTTTGTGGACTTGGTTAAACTAAGAGTTTGTGTGTGTGAGACAATGTTCATTGTTGAAAATGACTGTCCTGTGGTCTTAGAACTGTAGGAGTCAATTTCTGTCATTATGTTGGTGTGTGACATTTACAATAAATCTGGCTGAGCAGAGGTGTGTGTGTGTGTGTGTGTGTGTGTGTGTGTGTGTGTGTGTGTGTGTGTGTGTGTGTGTGTGTAAGAGGAAGGGATGGGTGATGCTCATGTGTGCCCATGTGTATGATGTGGCTCTTTGCGGTAACACAGTAAAAAATGTGGCTCTCGGTCTCTGACTGGTTGGCCACCCCTGCTTTAGAGGTTGCAGAAGCAGAATGTCCGCTTGTCAGTGCTCAGACCATACACCGAACACTGCAACAAGTCAGTCTGCATGGCCATCCCAGAAGAAGGCTTCTTCTAAAGTTGGCTCACAAAAAAGCCCACAAACAGTTTGCTGAAGACAACCTGTCCAAGAGCATACATTACTGAAACCATGTCCTGTGGTTTGATGTGACTAAAATAAACTTGTTTGGTTTAGATGGTGTCCAGCATGTCTGGTGATGCCCTGGTGAGGAGTACCAAGAAAATAGTTTCTTGCCTACAGTTAAGCATGGTGGTGGCAGCACAATGGTCTGAGGCAACATGAGTGCTGCTGATACTGGTGAGCTGCGGTTTATTGAGGAAAACATTAATTCCAACATGTACTGTGACTTTCTAGAGCACAGCATGATGTCCTCCCTCCAGATACTGGGCCAAACTGCAGTTTTTCAACATAATAAAGACTCTGAAAAAGCTGAAGGTAAAGGTTATTGTGGCCAAGTATGTCTCTTCAGACCTGAATCCTATTGGGCACCTGTGTATATATAATTAATGCAGAACGTTTTCTTTTGGTTTGGTTTTTGAAGTTATTTTAGGGTGTAGGTGTACAAGAATTTGTTGTATTAATATGTTTATTATTATTGTAATTTTTTTTTATTTTATTATTTTTATGTTAATGCTAGGTTCCCACAAGGATAGCAAAACACAGAATGACACAAAGAAAAAGCTAAGAAAATCAAGGATAAACAATGAGATTCCTTTGCAAAGAAAAAGCAATTAGAGTTCCAGGATGAGTGGTATGTTGCTGTTTGTGTGGGGTATGTGTGTGTGTGTGTGTGTGTGTGTGTGTGTGTGTGTGTGTGTGGGTGTAGGTGTGTGTGCGTGTGCGTGTGTGCATGTGTGTGTGTGTATGAAGGTGTGTGTGTGTGTGTGTGTGTGTGTGTGTGTGTGTGTGTGAGTGTGAGTGGTGAGTGAGTGAGTGAGTGAGAAGGATGCAGTAGAAGACAGGCGGCTGTTTGGATGCGCAGAAGCAGTAGAGTAAAGGGAATAGCTGGGCTGTCTTCAGTCTCCAAGCTCCTGAGAAGGAAAGCACAGCACAAGCAGCACAGGCATCCTGCACCTCCTGCATATTCTTTTCATCCACATTTACTCATGCGCGTGCACTCGAACCTGAACTATACAAGGTGGGTAATTTCTTTCATGTCTCTGAATCATTTAAAATCCAAAGACAGTTTTCTTGTGTTGCTTTCAGTGGTATTTGACATGGATTTTCTTAATAGATTTATGTATATGTATATACCAGTGTATGTGGCAGACCTAAGACAGACTTGAAGAGTAAAAACAGGCAGGCTTACTGATTATTTCACAGGCAACAGTTATTTTTTATGTCTATAGTTGTTGTTTGTGATGGACAAATCCTAAGTATCATCATAATTTGCATATAAATAGCAGCTTGGACAAAAGATTCATCTAATGTTGACACTGCCTCTTTTCCTTATGTGCTGAGTGATTTTGCACCTGGAAGAAAAGAAGGTTGTAAACCTGGACAGCTAATACTGAGCACTAAAAAAATGTTAGATCAGTGTGCATGGATTGCTTTCTTTTGCATCTTTATTTGTTGTTTTAAATCCATACAGAATCTATTATATTCCTTAGAGGTTGATGATCCAATAAATAAGTAGGCGCTTTGTTGTTTGGAGGGTCATACTGAGTCTTTATTATCACTCACACGCACAAACACACGCTGCCAGAGACAAAGATTGTTATGAATGAGTGATTTAGTTTCAATCATTTTATTTTGAGTGCTTCTTTAGCTCATATTGGATTGTAGACTGTTCAGCACAAAAAAAGGCTAGTAATTTTCTCTTTTTTTTTTAAGTTAATATACCATGTTTCTTATTTTAAAATCTATAGAACACATAGTCATTTTTGTAAGTATTAATTGAATTGCCTGATACTTGGGAAGAACAGCAGATGCTTTTATTTTTCAGCACTCTCCTTTAACAGTAAGTGATTTCATTTCATTTTTGTTGTTGTTATTGTTTTTTATTGTTGAAGATGTATTGAATTTTGATGAAAGTTCTTAAGAAAGGGCATAATGAAAGCCAGGAGTTTTTTATATTTGTATGCCAAAGATGGATATACTCAAGAGGGATGTTTGTCAAATCTCTGCTCATATCAACTGATTTATAGTGAACTTTTTGTTTCTGGGGTTTTTTCACCTACTGATCTTATTCCTTGCGTCCTAGTGTATCAAAGTTGATAATGCCAGATAATTCAATGCAAATTTTTTTTATTATTATTACACACTAACAAATGATTAAGATACACGTAAAAATGTCATAAATTAGGAAAGGTAAATCTAGATTTTCAGCATGTAACAAGCAAAACAATTTAATTCCATATATATTTTAATAAAAATTGGTTCCATTTAAAATGTCAGATTAGTTCATTACTTATTTTTGTTCCACATGAATTGATGTAGAAGATCAAGCAAAATTTTAGAATATGGTTTTGGAAGCTTCAGTGGAGCAAACAGATCCAAATATATCTTTGAAAGAAAATTAAATGCTCAGAAAGAGAGAGAGAGAGAGAGAGAGAGAGAGAGAGAGAGAGAGAGAGAGAGAGAAGACAGAGAAAGAAGACAGAGAGTGTAAAATGAGACTGTAAGGACCACAATGTCCTCTTCTGCTGAAAAACATTTTGATGTCTTCTTTATGTTCACTCTATCAAGTGTAAATTGAAATCCCACCATGAAATAGCCCTTGTAAGATTCTATTGCAAGTCAGGCTGAGAGATGATGGAATTTGGATTTGGATGCCATCAGGTACTTGATATAATCATACAAGGTTTTACTTTAGAAGCCCCTTCTTTAACTTAAGGGTTTCTGAACCTGTTACACTGAGCGTGTGTGTATAAATAAAGTGTAATATTCTTTTACATTAATAAAATACCCCTTTCTGTACTTAGCAGCATACAGTCTGGTGAATTAGGGTTATTTATATCAAGATATCTTAATATTGCCACAAGGTGGAGTACAATCTCATATACATTATGTGTAAAAAGTGTACTGAACACATATTAAGGTACATGCATCTCACAGGGCAGCTTCTTTTTCAGTGAATATAAGCCTTCCTGAGCTAAAATGTAACGTTATGAACATTTGAATGGTTTGTAATGCATTCAAATTTTGAAATGCCACAGATCTGCATGATCTATTTCCACATCTGGAAATAATGTTCTGTTCTGTTATGTAGCTCTATAGTGTGTGATGTAGCTCTATGTTGTTTCATGTATTCCAGGGTTCTTGAGAAACGTTGACTTATTTCACTGCGTACTCAATGTAATATAAATTCATTCATTCATTCATTAATGGGTTTCTCCTGCTCAGGGTCATGGTGGATTTAAGCACACACACACACACAAACACACACACACCACACAAATTTACCTAGTATTAATATTATTGCTTCAATCAACCGATTATTATCAAATATTCCGAGGGTAATTAACCACAAATATATTATTTGAAATAAACATTAAATGACTTTTAAACTGTTACAAATATATACTGTATATATAATGAATTTTTTACTACATATATAGGATGTGGATATATAAAGATACAGCAAAAAAGGGAACCTAGGTCAAAAGAAGAGACACTAGAATAGTAAAAGGTCATGACACTATTGTAACATACTCATTATCACCTGGTAGCTAATTAACCAATCGTACAAAATGTTCCTTTACACTATATTTTACTCCATACTCATGAGAATGTTGTATTTTTTTTACTTTACCTGCCGGCACTTGTCGTTGTTTAAATGAACATATGCTCATCTTGCCTTGTGGGAACACACAGAGCCAACAATCTTACATAATGAACACAAGGAAAATATAATGATAGTCAAGACAATTTCTCTAAGCCTTATTATATTCTAGTTAACACAGTCAAAAGCTTGCCACCAACAAATAACTGGATGCAGCCACATCCCGACTCTGCACTTTAATCTGTCTTTTTGACAGCTGTGTCGAAATGCTTCCATAAAATACAACAACAGAATGATATTATTTCAGTGTAAGTGACTGTAAAGGATCGTGATAGACATACAAAAGCAGAAAAGATCAAATTTGTAGGTTTTGTCTGGAAATTTTAATTTTACAGAGAGTACCATTTGTCAAATAGTGTTAAGCAAAGAAATTATATGCAAGCAACATTAGGTGTCCCTCTTTCTCTCTCTCTCTCTCTCTCTCTCTCTCTCTCTCTCTCTCTCTTTCTCTCTCTCTCTCACACACACACACACACACACACACACACACACACACACACCCACACACATACAGATTCTTGTCCAATGTTAGGTATAAGGGCACTGGATTTAACAATAATTGTTAAATAATTAACAAAAATTGTATTTCTTTTTCAATTAAATGTTCAATTTCCTAGACTGTGTTGCTATAGGCTCAAGTTCAGAACTAAAGGCTAGTATCAGAACGACCATTTTACAGATGCTTATTTATTGGTCATAGTGAACAGTTTTGCAGTGTGTGCACCAAGTGTCCACCAGTGGATAACCTCAGCACCTCAGCAATGAATAAAAATGAATGAATGAAAAAAGAACAAATAGTTTCCCTATTTGTGTCTAGTTTCTCTTACGGTTTCTTCCTCATATTGTTTTCAGAAGTTTTTACTTGCCACTGTCACCTCTGGCTTGCTCATTAGGAATAAACATTTAGGAATAAATAAAAAAATTAATAGGAAAATTTGATTAATTATTAATTTTATTCCTATAAAGCTATGTGATCATATCTTATGCAAATAAAATGTAATGAATCTTAATTACAATGAAATTAATCTTATCAAAACTTTACTGAAGCAGGTTAGATTTTATTTTATTATTTTTTTTTTTTTTTTTTACAAATTCCTTCATATAAAATCAGCCATTTTACTATTTTTGAATTTTGTATGAGAGCAGGTTGATGCAAAAGACCCAAGAAGGTATTTTGCTGTAATAACCTGCTTTCATACAAAATTCAAAAATTTATTATATCATGTAAAAGACAATCAATTATTGAATCTTACTGAATGTCAGAGCTTTTCTCTAGTTTGAATTCTGACTTATTCTGAAGTCTGAATAATTTGTCTTGGAAGTTAAAAAGGTCTGCAAGCATGATTTATTTTTGTGGTTATAAAAAGAAATCCTAACTGTGATTCTTTCTCAGATAATGCTTGAGCTGTTATGCATGTTCAATTAATGCACCTGAATCTATAAAAAAAAAATTTAAACCCACAAAGTCTTTTTTTTTACTTTTGACGTAAAATGAATAGTCTTTGGGTACAAATGTAAATTCATTTACACTTAAAACATTTTGGATAATGATCAACAAAGTTACATTTTATGTACTGTGTATTGATTTGTTTTGGAATGTCAAGCAGGTGGACACTTAATACCAAATATCTTGGCTTATTTAATGCATTCAAATTGTGAATAGTTTTTAATTACCAAAATGGTCACCCAGTGTGTACTAATTGACCATATATGCTCTGCATTCTCTTGTAATCTTGTGATCGCCAACCAGGAAGTGGCTAGTGGATAATGCTAGCACTATGGATTCTGTAGCATTTTGTGTCAAGCTGCAAAAATTTTATGAAAGGAGAAAATCCTGACAATTACACATATCGAAATATATATATTTGCTAATGCAGCCAAGATACACTAATTATAGTTTCTCTGTTTTTGAGGTAACACTTTCAATAATGTTTTTGAATTGAGAACACCGAGCAGCATACTAGGCCTGTTACTTTGCTTTTAATAGAGTCCTGAGATTTTGGCACAGGGGATAGTTTTATTGTATCATGGCTCTATGGATCCTGGTGCATGTTTAACTTAGGTTATTGTCTGTGTTTAACATGATATCACTATTTAGGTTTCCCCCCCAAAAGCATGAATGAGATTTAAAGCCTACCAAAACCTAATGACTATAACATTGATGCTTTATATAAGCAGCCCGGTAATCAATAATAGAAGAAGGAATCATCTTGCCTGCTGTGTGTGTGTTTGTTTGTATTTTCTTACCCATATGTCATGCATTAAGACAGAAGAATATTTATTTGTGCAATACTGCCTGATAAGAGTCACCCAAATGTCATCCTCTAGCCAAAAAAACAAGTCTAAGGTAAATACTGTATGCTGAGGTATTTTCCTTGATTCATCAAATAATTAGTTATCATAGTAAACTAGACCTGCTGGTGGATTAAGTTATTTCAGCATTATTCCTGTATAAATATTAAATAAAATTTATTACACCCAGTGAAAAAAAACTGTTTAATAGCTCTTACTTCCACAAGTCTGCTTTATTTTCTCAAGGAGGTAAAAAAGTAAACATTTAATTCATTTAAACAGCCATTACACATGTAATTTTATACCCTTTTTTGTCCACATTAGTGCACTGCTCTTTTTGCCTAGACATCAGTGTCTGCTCAAAGTCAAAGTACTCTCAGACTAGTGATAGAGTTCCCTGTTCCTTTGTGGAGCCGTTCTTGTTTTTATTTTATTCTCTCTCTCGTTTACTCCCCTTCTCTCACTTTCATCCCCAAAGCATTGCTGGGCTATAATTCACTTTTATTTTAAGTGTGAGACTGTGCAGCTGAGGTTTATCCTTTCATTCTAAACTTCCAATCACTTCTTACTTTCTTGCTTCTACTTTTACTTTCAATTTATCTGCTTTCTGTCAGTAGGTTTTGCACACTTAATCATGTTCCAGGGAAGAGAAAAGCTCAACCAAATTGTGTTTGGTGTTCATGGTGCTCATTTCCAATTCGTGGATCAGTCTGCTCATGGCAGATTATATATAATGTAGCACAACTCATTGACCATTTTAGGAACACATCAGTCTGGATCCACATTCCTGGATGAGCTTAGGTACTTATCAAGACAGCCAATCACATGGCAGCAGCACAATGCACAATGCAAAAAAAACAACAACATTACATAGTCTTTTGCCAGTCTTCTGCCCAACAGCCATACCCATTGTATCCTCAGATTCTTATTCTTGGCTAATAGGAGTCAATGTCACTGGGAGCTGTTGCTGTAGTCCATCTTTCAAGGTTTTGATTTATTGTGTGTGGTGAGATGTTTTTCTGCTCACCACAGTTACACTATTTTTTTTTTTTTATTGTTTAGAAAGCTATAATAACATTCATATCAATCCTATAGTACATCTACACTACATTTATTGTATTTGCCATTAATTATGACTTTATCCAGAACAACTTACATATATCTTATTTATATAGTATATAAGCAAAGAGATGAGCCTTGCTCAAGGGCACATCAGTCATTGAGGAGATTCTAGCTCTCAAAATTTTGATCAAAAGAACCACTAGCAAACACTCCTAGTACTAAATTATTCAAGGTCCACAGATATGTATTTTTCTAAGCTCAATGATGGTAAATAATCTTTAAAAATAATATTTTCATAAAAAGAAAATGCTATACTATTTTTTGCTGATGTTAGGTGATGTCATGTTATGTAACTGAACCAAGAAATTTCAGAGCATGTTGGTTGGACCAGGACTAAGGGTGCAAGATTTGCTCTATTTGGTGGAATGAATATACACAATTTGGTTAATAAAAAAAAAGAAAATGTCTGGTATGTTATATATTTTTGTTGAGCAGCTATAAAAACAAATTGAACTGATTTACTATATGTATATTATGTATGTTACTTGATTTAAAGTAAGTAGAAAATTGAGGTCTATAGCTTTTGTGCATTGAATTTAGGCAGAGATAGAAAAAAAGAGGAAAACATTAAGAAGCTTAATAGTTGTGACAAAATGTTTAAATGTTCATTACACATTGTGCATATTTCACCTGTCTTTGTCCCAGAAAGAGTAAAACAACCTGAGGATGTGGAACATTTGACTAAATATCTCTCTTTTAAAATGTGCTGTGATTAGCCACTGCCCCAGACTGATGTAAATGCAAATAGAACCAATTTATATTCTAGCTATGAATGTAATAAGGTTTGTGGGGTTTTTTTCTCTAATAATCTTCTATTTGCTTTTTCTGTGGGTCCCACTAACAGAGAAAAGGAAACGATGCTTCTCATCCGCCTTCTTTGATCAAATTGTTAATTAACAAACTTTTTACCACATGTCTACCCTCTACAGCATGTTTGCTACTTGTAAGCAAAGAAATTGGTGTCAGGGTAATTTTACAGGCGGATGGCTGAGTACACAAGGGCAGAGTGTGTGGCAGATGCAAAAGCACATATTTGACAGACACATCACGCCTTTTTTCCATCCTTTCTCGGCTGCACATAAATAGCTATACATGAACACTTTGCTTTTTTAATATAAATGCAGAATAGATTGAAAGATCCAATAACTTATGATTAATATATGATTTGTTTTTTTTTATGTGTATTGTGTTTAATGCAGTGCACAAGAATGGGCAGAAGATCAATAAACTCTCTCTTTGTTTCTTTGTGGATCCTACAGATGGTGTAGCTGGACTAGTGCAATATACAAGACATACACAGGACAAATACAGGAATTTCAGCTATGTGATTATGGTTCCTGTGGAGCCTGTGCCTGTTTTTTTTTTCCATCGTGTGATCAGGGACACAAGTGCATAAGTCATCATGTGATTGGATACAAGGACCCAACAAGGACCACAGTTTGTAACAAAAGATTTTTTACTGAAGGCTGGATCATATTGTCAAGAGGGTAACCTCATAATAGTACGATTCTCCAGCCCTAGTTTCATCTAATTAGACGGAATGTGCTTTCTTGGCCAAATCTAAGTGCCTGAGTGCCTCTTGTGGAGCCTAGCCCATCAACACCTGCAACATGCTCATATATGTGCATAGGTTTATTTATCAATGAATGAGGAATGTTTAAGCTTAAAATTCCACAGATGGAACCATTTACTCAGAGGATCCCAACTTGCTGTGTCTTCCACTGCCAAAAAAAAAATCCAAAAATTTATTTTCCTGATGTGCTCGGAACAAATTCAAGTGATTTAAAGAGAAACCCAATGATTATTGTTTTAACTTTGCCCAGACAAGGACAGACTTTGTAGATGAAGTATTGTTGATCAAAGCCTATAAACCTTACCATTGTTGATTTGAAAATAAAAGGTACTTTTCAGTGAATTTTATCAAAAGACTCAAATGTTTATAATGATGATACCACTGAATTTCAGTTTAAGTGAATTTGGTTTAAGAAAATCTGCATAATGGCTGAAGCTACAGAATATAATGGGACTGAAAGCATGTTTTCTTCCACCAACCTTCCCTTTAATTTTACTATTGAATACGAAGATTTTCATTCAGAATCCAATGCTAGCAAGATCATTATCCCTTCTATCTACGCCCTTGTTTGCTGTGTGGGCATAATAGGAAATGCTATGGTTATATATGTCATCCTCAAGTACGCCAAGATGAAAACAGCGACAAATATTTACATTCTAAATCTTGCGATTGCTGACGAGCTCTTCATGTTGAGTGTTCCATTTCTGGCTACATCAGCTGCAGTGCGACACTGGCCCTTTGGTTCGTTGATGTGTCGGCTGGTCCTTAGCGTTGATGGCATCAACATGTTCACTAGCATTTTCTGCTTGACTGTGCTCAGCGTGGATCGCTATATTGCAGTGGTGCACCCCATCAAGGCAGCACGCTACCGCCGACCAACTGTTGCTAAAGTGGTTAATGTCTGTGTGTGGGGACTTTCACTTCTCGTCATCTTGCCCATCATTATCTTTGCGGACACTGTTCCGGCACAGGATGGAGGGGTAGACTGTAACTTTCTGTGGCCTGAGTCCTCATGGTCAGAAGCATTTGTGGTGTATACCTTCTTGCTTGGCTTCTTGCTTCCTGTGGCAGCGATCTGCCTGTGCTACTGTTTAATCGTTGTGCGTATGCGTGCAGTAGGGCTCAAAGCAGGATGGATGCAGCGACGGCGCTCCGAAAAGAAGATCACTCGCATGGTGCTGCTCGTGGTCGCTGTCTTCGTACTTTGCTGGATGCCCTTTTACATAGTGCAGCTTGTGAGCGTGTTCTGCCATCCACCAGACCCCATGGTGACTCAGCTCTTTCTTATTCTAAGTTATGCTAACAGTGGTGCTAATCCTATACTGTATGGATTTGTGTCTGACAACTTCCGCCGCTCCTTCCAGAGAATTGTCTGCTTCCGCTGGTTGGAGAATGGGCCGGATGCAGAACAAGTGGACTACTGTGCTGTGGCCCTCCGTCGCCAAACAACATGTACTCCACAGGAATTCCCTAAAGAGTGTTGCTTAGCCTCTGATATGGTGTTTCGCAATGGGACATGTACCTCTCGTACCACCACCCTTTAAATGTTTCTAAAAAAAAGAACTTTGAGCAAAATGTAGGTTTATATATATACAACTATCTATACACAATAAGTATTTAAAGTTACCTTGAATTTCTCCTTATATGTACTGCTAACTGATTGTAATAACTATTATTTTGTATAGGCTTACTAATTATGATTAAATAAAAAGTCTTGTTCTCTTTGTAAATTTTCAGTAATCTGTGTCAATGTGTTAAAGTTTACCAGGTGTTCACTGATTGCTTTGGCATGGCCAAATCATCCACATTGTTGTTCATGATTAAATTTGTATTTATCTCCTGAAATCAAATATGAATGTATTTCCTGCAACATATTATTTCGCAGTACAATAAATATTGGATGTGTATGAAACAATAATTAACCAGCATGTACTCTACATATGTTACTATCTCTCTTGAATGATTCACAGCTACCAAATCTGGAGCATAGTCATTTTCATTTTAGTAACAAAAAAATATGATATTAAAAAAACTGTTATAACTCTCCCAGTGCTTAAAGTCCGCACAGTTACTGCCAAAAGTATTTCTGCCCCTTTTTTCCCTCAGACATAATTTTCAGGATCATCAAAAATCCAGAGAAATGGATGAAAGAATGCTTGGCATCTGAAAGGTAAAATGCTACTAAGTAACAAATCAGAGGTAAAACAAAGGTAAATTTGTGTTTAGCTTACTTAGAAAAAACAAGAATTTATGTTTAAAAAAATTAGAAAGAATCACACCCAATAGACACTTCCTTCATTTAGTAAATTTAGGAGTTTTAGGTAACACTCACTACTGAAGGTTTATTTGTATGTTATTTGTTTGTTTTTGTTTTCATAATTCTGTAAAATCCATTTTTCTGAGCAACACAGACAACTCTGCAATGTTTTAAGCCAAATTGCAAAAGCAAACTTGGACCTTTCAAACTATTTCCAAAATACAGCATGTCAGTTTTATGGCCTAGACAGCTTCTTAACATACTTCATGTAGTCTCGAAAGAATAGTGGCTGAGAGATATGAATTTAAGAAATGCTGCCCAAGACATCACTTTGGAGAACACTGGAGAGCTTACAACTGAAAAGGAGAAAGGCAGGAAGACTAATATGTCATGTGCTATGTGCAACAAAATAAGGAACTTTTTAAAATGCTTGCATACTGTATTTTTTTTTTTTATTTGATGAAGTACTGAAGCTTTTTTGCCAATATTCATCAGAGCTGGCTATTCAGCTTATTGTGCTGACCTCAGACAACCTCTGAAGTCATAAGACATGCTGTGAGTGATGCCAGTTCCCGATACAAACAAACCCACTTTTATAGTCCCACCCCTGACACTTGACTGGCAGCTTTCCGTGCAAGGCATCTTTCTTTATTAAAAACATCTCCAATGCAGCAATGCACAAGAAATTCTGCCCAGAAACTGGTATTAATTCAAGAAATCTAGAAAGATTAAACAACTTATAATATTACATTATTATATATTTTTTTAAATTATGAGTCATATATTACAATATTAAAAGAAAGAAAGATATTTAATAAAGTGGAACAACACGTTGCTGTTCATGTTGTTGAATTGTTGAATACCCATGACTTATTGGGGAGGAGCAAAAGGGTTTACCATGTGTCTCACTGGTTTTAATCAAAAATGACAACAGAGAATAGAGACAAATTGCTGACTATAGGAAATCACAAATCATGCACACATGCTGCACACAGTGTTGTACGATGGCATATTAGGGCCAATATGAGATTAAAAGAAATTATAATAATTAAAAGGGGAGGGGCAGGGAATTTCCTTTTTTAAAACAAATAAAAATATTTTATTTTTAAAAATCAAACATTGGTGGGGTTTATCTTCTATTAAGGAAGAAAACCACATATACAGTACAAAGCAAAGAGGTGTAAAAACTTTACTTTTCCCTTGGATATAGCAACAAAATATACTTTTTAGGCCAGAATCAGCAGATCATACTGAAAATCTTCGAGTTTTAAACTTGAAAACTTAGGGGTTTTTTTATCTGGAAATGTGCACGTTTTTCTTGTAATCTTCTGTTTTAAATGGGTTTTTTGCTCAAAAATGAAATAAATTTTTGATTTCTTTTTTTTTTTTATCTGAAATTTTTACATTTTGAGTTGGCCCATAGTGTGGCCATAAAGATAAAGAAAGTCTAATGTGTTCAATGGCTAAAAATTATTACATGAATGATTGAAATATAATATTGAGTTATCTTTTCAAAATCCTTTGTTTAACTTTTAAAAGTAAGTATTTGTATCAATGAACATGTCATTCCCATCAGAAAGAAAAGTTCCTTTGTCATTGTTCACAAACAAAATCATAAAATGTTAGTCATGTTGTAAGTGTGATGGCGACAGTTTCAGGATTTCTTGAATTTATAAACCATTATAAATCATTGGGATCACAGTGACTAAAAATGCACAAAAATGTAAACTATGCTGTCAGGCATCCATGAATTTCAGCAGCACAAATTCATTTATTTAATTGCCTATTTGGATTGCATACAGGATTCACACTTTTACTGTACTATACAAGTGTTCATTTGTTTCTTAGTTGTTCATCCATTTTCAGAATTAATAATTCTTTGTTTTGCTCTGTTTGTATACACTCCAAATGAAGATTCGCCTTTGACCTGTTTTAGAGAACTAGTTTTGTTTGATCAACTAGTATTGATCTGATGCCATACACGCTCCTTCATTAGTCTGCCCAATTCTACAATTCAAGTCACATTTACAAAAAAAGTTTAATAGAAATTTTAGATGACCGTTGATAACAACTGGTTTAACAATTTTGTATTCAATGACTTATGCCATGAACTGATGCCAAAATGTTTTGGGGGCTGAAACTATTCAGGTAAAACCAGTATAATATATTTTGATCAACATGACATAAACAACTGATAATGTAGGATACAGCAGATAATTGTACACAGTCAATTAAATTAATGTAATAAAGCATTCACAATTTGATCAAAGCAACAAGAATGTCTCTAGTTTACGTATGTATCCCTAGTTCCCTGAGGGGATTAGACGATGCATTAAAACGCTTTGGAAATGCACCGGAGTGTCTCTATCTCTAAACACAGCCCGGTGGAAAGAACAGAGGGGCCCAGGTTATAGAACAGGACAAAAGTCAGCGGGGTAGACCAGTCTGCAGCATTGCAACTGTCTTGGAGCAGTACTCCAGAGGACCAAGCCTTTGAGGCAGCCACACTCTGGGTGAAGTGGAGTGGGGAGACCAGAGGACTCATAGGATGATGAACAATAATCAATGGCTGCTTATTAGCATGGAGGCCTCTCCTCTGAGTTTGATCAGTTTTTCTCCAGGGACCCGTCCTTTGGACGTAGGTGTCCAGTGCGTGTACCGGAATAATACACAGCGGGTTTAATTTCTCCTGGTCTGGGGCCTGAATTACACCACTCTCATTTCAAGATGGCGGCGCAACAGTAGCTCGCAGCGGCCTTTCTGGAGCTAAAAATAGTGATTTTACCATATTTAGCCTGACTTTTCACAATACACGGACACCAGTGTAGCAATTTTAGCTTGCAAAAAAGGAAATATTAATGAGTAATTATAAGGGGTTATAAGTACTCCTAAATATTAAATTAAGTTGTTAAATCGACGGTAATAGAATTAACGTTATAATTATTTGGTCTGTTCTTTACCAAACAGACAGTATAATATTTTATTCATTCCATAAAAGGGGTATCTCCCCGGCCAAAAAATATGTGACCCCCCCTTTACTTTATACCGTATAATTAATAGAGCATGTAGTTCAGATCGAATATTGCAGGAACCTTGAAATGTAAGCGGCACTCAGAGATAATCACTTATGAAAAATACGACGTTTAATGAATGAGACAAAACACAACAAGAGTCGGTTAGGAGGGAGTCAGATGTTCTTCCAGGTTCTCCTGAAGATCAGAGCAGTTTTTATTCTTGAAAGTAAAGCTTGCTGGAAGATCTTGAAGGACGAGAGAGTAATTTCTAAGCTGTTCCGAACGTCTGGTATATTCTGGTATATAAAATTTACCCTTTTTAGGAAAGCAAAGAGCAGATAATTTTATATCAACTATGACATCAGGCCTTGATAGAAAAGACAGCATTAAAGTGAAGGTACATTAATAAATTAATGTAACTATTGTTGAGGTAGAGTTAAACAATCAGTTTATTTAAAGTTGAAGATACATACAAGATGTATGTTTGTTTCATGTAATGTGGGACATTTTTTTTATTATATAATTAATAAAAGAATGCTCCCTTGTGGTGTGTGTGTGTGTGTGTGTGTGTGTGTGTGTGTGTGTGTCACAAACAGATGTACTGGGCCGAGTTTCGAGAGTGAATTGTTTTATGGTTTGAGGGTGTCTGTGAAGTCAACCAGAGAGGCCAGGGGGTTATCTGGCTTTTGGGGTGGTGTGTGTGTGTGTGTGTGTGTGTGTGTGTGTGTGTGTGTGTGTGTGTGTGTGTATGTACTGTGTGTGTGTGTGTGTATGTACTGTGTGTAGAGACCGGCTTGGGTTATCTGTTGAATCCTGCTTTGAAGTCAGCTGGAGAGGCCTCTGACCCTCGCCGAGGCGTCGCTCAGCCTCTGGACTCCTCAAGGGTGGCACCTGATGCCCCAAAACCACCAACACCAGGCGGGAGATCGGAGGCGGAAAGACACCCTTGAAGGGGGGGTAATGTCAGGGATCCACCTGCCATGCCCCCCTCAGTAGCTGTCATGCTGCCTTGCTCTGCCGCTCCGGCATTAACGAGAGACAGGTGTCTCTCGTTACCGATTTAGCATATAAGCCTCATTTCTGACATCACTCGTGTCGGACCTACTCAATGGCTACAGACACCGACCTGGTTCAAGACTGCCAGCATTCCCCGCTGGTTCCGTGGATTACTTTCCTCCCGTGGATCACTCTCATTCCGAGGATTTACTTTCTTTCCGAGGACTAAACCCGCATTGCGGTTAGTGCGCTCTGTGACTGGTGTTTGTGTGCTGCATGTA
This sequence comes from Silurus meridionalis, assembly GCF_014805685.1. NCBI lineage: Eukaryota > Metazoa > Chordata > Actinopteri > Siluriformes > Siluridae > Silurus > Silurus meridionalis. The sequence goes on from NC_060889.1 coordinate 12,083,498, forward strand.
CTTCCATAAACATGATAGAGCTACTCCTGCTTCCTGTTCGTGGTCCGCACCCTGACAGAGGTGTATTAAGTCCTTCTTTATTGGCAGAATGCTTTATAAGCGCCTGTCACAGATGTTTAGGTTCCAATTTGAACATTGATCCTGTTTATTGTCTAATTTATGTCCTGCATAGACACAAAGGATGGGAAAGTTAATGAAATTTCAACAGCTTCTACTCTATTGGTGGATTTTATATGGTTCTCTAAATCTTTAAATTACCCTGTGCTTTCAGTATTTACACTGCTATATGGCAGCTTTAAAACTGACAAATGACAACACAGTGAAACAGGAAAAAATGACAGTAGCTTAGAGTAAGACCCACTTACTTGTTTTAACAGTGCAGAATATAACAATAACAATAGGATGAATGAAAAAAAATTGGTTTATACATGGACTTGAGGCTGATAATACTTGTCAATTAAGATTTATGCAGTAATATGCCCTCATAGTTTTTTACATATTAAGAACTGTTTTATTTTGATAAAAAAATACTGTTACAGATTTTCTCAGTTGCTTTGCAGCATTTCTTAGATCAGAAATTACATTGTCAAAACTACTACTTAAACCTCGACATAATTTAGTAATTTGTGCACATCAAAGGAACATTTCCCCAGTTCCAACTCTGCGACGCCCATGGCTGAGCTCTAAGGCCATGCAACGCCCACGGCGGAGCTCAGAGGCCGTGTAACGCCCACGGCAGGTTTCCGAGCCCGTGCAACGCCCATGGCGGAGTTTAGAGGCTGAGCGATGCCCTCAGCAGAGGTCAGAGGCCGAGCGACACCCTCAGCAGAGGTCAGAGGCAGAGCGGCTCCCTCAGCAGAGGTCAGAGGCTGAGCATCGCCCTCGCCGGAGGTCAGGAGCAGAACGACGCCCTTGACAGATGACAGGAGCAGAGCGATGTCCTCTGTGGCAGTTTGGTGCAGACCCTGGGGTCTGACCAGAGGTGGCAAAAGTACACACATCCTTTACTTAAGTAGAAGTACAGATACTCATGTTTTAAAATACTCTGGTAAAAGTTGAAGTACCAATTGATAGATAGATAGATAGATAGATAGATAGATAGATAGATAGATAGATAGATAGATAGATAGATAGATAGATGGATGGATGGATGGATGGATGGATGGATGGATGGATGGATGGATGGATGGATGGATGGATGGATGGATGGATGGATAGATAGATAGATAGATAGATAGATAGATAGATAGATAGATAGATAGATAGATAGATAGATAGATAGATAGATAGATAGATAGATAGATAGATAGATAGATAGATGTGATAGCCTAGTGGGTTAATGTCAATATCCCCACAAGGATGAGTTTGAGAGTTTGATTTCTGGTCAAGCTGGTTGCTGTGTTGGTAAATTAAACTTCTGGACCTTGTCCCCTCTGAAAACATTTCAATTCTGTCCTTTCTGTGTTGGATTAATTTCTTGATTTCCTGGTCTTTAATGAAAGATAACTCCACCAAAAAAAAGGCACTTCTGTGGTAGCTCAGTGGGTTAAGGCTTGTGCCTGAACATGGTCCTTAATATAGTCCACGCTGGTGATAAGGTTTCAAAGCCAGTCCTACATGCCTTCTTTCTTACTGCGCTGGCATTAAACAAAGTATGAACCCTCCAAAAAGCACACATGCTTTTCAGGAGTGGTCGCTCAGTGGTTTAAGGCTTGTGCCTCATCTAAACATGCTTCCCAGTCTGATCTCTTCCATGGTTCAATGGGTTAAGGCTGGTGCCTCGCTGATGGTGAGGATCAGGGTTTGAATCCTGCTAGTTGCGATGTAGGTTATGTTCCTGCTTACTAAGTCTTTCTTTAGCTTTATATTATTTTGTTGATGGTTCAAAGGTAGATAGACCTGCTCTAAACAACCTTCTTGGCCTGTCTTCCCTGATGGTTTAGTGGGTTAAATCAGATTTCTTGCTTTTGGTGCGGTTCAGGGTTCGAATCCTGCTTTCTGACTGCCAGTCACAATCAGGATTCACTTCCTATATCTTTCTTTAACGATATATTTTTGTTTTTAATAGGTTGAAAAAAAAAAGATAGACCTGCTCTAAATAAGCTTCCTAGCCTGTCCTCACCAATGGTTCAATGGGTTAAGGTTGGTATCTCGCTAGTGGTGGTGTTCATGGTTCGAATCCTGCTTTCTTCCTGTTATTTACAATGTGGGTTCAACTTGTGCTACTTACATCTGTATTCGCTTCCTACATCTTTCTTTACCGTTAAATTCTTGTGTTGATGGTTTGAAAAGAATGATAGACCTGCTCTAATCAAACTTCCCATTCAATTTTTTCTGATGGCTTAGTGGGTTAAGGCTGGTACTTTGCTAATGTTGGTGGTCAGGGTTCAAACCTGGCTTTCTGTCTGCTAGTCATTAGGTAGGTTAAATTCCTGATTCCTACATCTTCATATTCTTGTTTTGATGGGTTAAAAAAAAAGATAGACCTGCTCTAAACAAGCTTCCCTGCTTGTCCTTCCTGATAGTTCAGTGGGTTAATACTGGTGCCTTGCTAATGGTGTGAATCAGGATTGAATCCTGCTTTGTCCGTGCTAGTCACGTCATGGGTTTGCTTCCTATGTTTGTCTTCAGCATTATATTTTTGTGTTGATGCTTTGTAAGAAAAGATAGACCTGCTCTAAACAATCGTCACAGCCGGTCCTTCCCAATGGTTCAGTTGGTTAAGACTGGTATTTCGCTGTTGGTGGGGTTCAGGGTTCGAATCCTGCTTTCTGTGTTTTTGTCTGGTCTGAATTTCTTGCTTTGACACCTGAAACAAACGATAAACCCCCAAAAAAAGAAGGTGTGTTGTGGGACTTGATGGATTTGGGATAAAAGTCTTGCCTCTGAGCTCAGAGGTTGCTGGTTTGAATCTGGCTTGTCCCCACACTGGGTAAGCTTTGTGGAAAGTAGTGTCTGGTGAGTAATGAGGTAGTTGACTGTAAACAAAGGCTGGGTAAACCTGCTGCTTCACAGCCTCAGAAAAAGAGAGGGTGATAGGTTTTTGGCAGAATTTTTGCACCACTGAAACTAGAGGTAAGAATCGAACCAAGGAAGTCTTTCATCATAGATCACTAATGGCATTACTTCAAAACTCAAAACTTATTTAGACATGTAAATAAGCAGGAAAGACAGAGACAAAGACAAAGAGACACAGAGACAGCTTTAGAAAGAGTGAGAAACAAATAGAGAGACAGCAAGAGAGAGACATATAGAGTGAGACAGAGACATTTACTAAAAGAGACACAGAGACAATTAGATAGAGAAAATAGAGAGACAAAGATAGCGAGATATAGCCACTTCCTGTTGGAAGTGTTTATCCCGAGCGACTCTTAATGATCTCATTTACTAAATGAGCAGTAGTGAGTTAACGGCTTGCTCAGGTGCCCAAAACTGGCAGCTTGGAGGTGTTAAACGTATCATATGTACAGCATGTGATATATATGTAAGCATGTGTACAGAGATTAAATATAAAGGCTATATGAGTGCAGAGACATGTGGACATCATTTAGAGCTAGTTATAAACATTTTACAGATTTAAATGATGTATTGTTTTTATCTGTACGATCAATAAAGACAGTAATTTAAGTTTGTGTCGCCATTATGAGGGAAAAACCCACAAAACGCCACCCAGAGGGTAAATTGTGAGAATCATGGCGGATTTTGGTGTTTGATTTGAGACTCAGAAATAAAACAAAAGTTTACTGGTTAAAAATATTTTTATCTGGAGGTAATTTATTTATTTTATATCTAAGTAAAGAAAGGAAAAAAATTTGTGCCGTTTAAAATAATTTTAATTTTGACAGCCAAATATATATATATATATACAGTAGTAAGTATTTGAATACCCTGCTATTTTGCAAGTTCTCCCACTTAGAAATCATGGAGGGGTCTGAAATTGTCATTGTAGGTGCATGTCCACTGTGAGAGACATAATCTAAAAAAAAAATCCAGAAATCACAATGTATGATTTTTTAACTATTTATTTAAATAATACAGCTGCAAATAAGTATTTGAACACCTGAGAAAGTCAATGTTGATATTTGGTACAGTAGCCTTTGTTTGCAGTTACAGAGGTCAAATGTTTCCTGTAATTTTTCACCAGGTTTGCACACACTGCAGGAGGGATTTTGGCCCACTCCTCCACACAGATCTTCTCTAGATCAGTCAGGTTTCTGGCCTGTCACTGAGAAACACGGAGTTTGAGCTCCCTCCAAAGATTCTCTATTGGGTTTAGGTCTGGGGACTGGCTAGGCCACGCCAGAACCTTGATATGCTTCTTACAGAGCATCTTCAATGCTCTAACTGAGGGAAGGAGGTTGTTCCCCAAAATCTTGCAATACATGGCCCCGGTCATCCTCTCCTTAATACAGTGCAGTCGCCCGGTCCCATGTGCAGAAAAACACCCCCAAAGCATGATGCTACCACCCCCATGCTTTACAGTAGGGATGGTGTTCTTGGGATGGTACTCATCATTCTTCTTCCTCCCAACACGTTTAGTGGAATTATGACCCAAAAGTTCTATTTTGGTCTCATCTGACCAAATTACTTTCTCCCATGACTCCTCTGGATCATCCAAATGGTCACTGGCAAACTTAAGACGTGCCTGGACATGTGCTGGTTTAAGCAGGGCAACCTTCCGTGCCATGCATAATTTCAAACCACGGCATCTTAGTGTATTACCAACAGTAAATTGGGAAACGGTGGTCCCAGCTCTTTTCAGGTCATTGAGCAGTTCCTCCCGTGTGGTTCTGGGCTGATTTCTCAACTTCCTTAGGATCATTGAGACCCCACGAGGTGAGATCTTGCATGGAGCCCCAGTCCGTGAATAGCCTTTATTTGTCACATATACATTACAGCACAGTGAAATTTGTTTTCACATATCCCAGCTTGCTTAGAAGCTGGGGTCAGAGCGCAGGGTCGGCCATGATACGGCACCCCTGGAGCATAGAGGGTTAAGGGCCTTGCTCAAGGGCCCAAGAGTGGAAGCTTGACGATACCGGGCTTGAACCCCCGACCTTCCGATCGGTAACCCAGTGCCTTACCTGCTGGAGCTACCACTCCCCGAGGGAGAGTGACAGTCATGTTTAGCTTCTTCCATTTTCTAACGATTGCTCCAACAGTGGACCTTTTTTCACCAAGCTGCTTGGCAATTTCCCTGTAGCCCTTTCCAGCCTTGTGGAGGTGTACAATTTTGTCTCTAGTCTCTTTGGACAGCTCTTTGGTCTTGGCCATGTTAGTAGTTGGATTTTTACTGATTGTATGGGGTGGACAGGTGTCTTTATGCAGCTAACGACCTTAAACAGGTGCATCTAATTTAGGATAATAAATGTAGTGGAGGTGGACATTTTAAAGGCAGACTAACAGGTCTTTGAGGGTCAGAATTCTAGCTGATAGACAGGTGTTCAAATACTTATTTGCAGCTGTATCATACAAATAAATAGTTTAAAAATCATATATTGTGATTTCTGGATTTTTTTTTTTTAGATTATGTCTCTCACAGTGGACATGCACCTACGATGACAATTTTAGACCCCTCCATGATTTCTAAGTGGAAGAACTTGCAAAATAGCAGGGTGTTCAAATACTTATTTTCCTCACTGTATATATATTAATACAAAACTAATTAAAAATGTTGTTACCTAATGAATGTGTCCAGGCTGAAGATCCACATATAGAACACAAGCACAGAAAAGATGATGATGATCAGGAATGTGTCTGTTCTCAGTCATGTTTACATCACTGACTCCCTCTGTCTCATCCACATTAACCCCAAACTTCTTACTGCCTTCTGTGGTGAGTGAGAGTCAGGATTTTATACACCAGTGGATTGAACGCAATAACAGGAAATCGGTTGATCGGCTGAAATCGGAGCACAGTGAAAATAAAAAAATATATATTTCACCAAATCAATGGATTAAAACTAAAGTAACGAGTTTGTTTTGAAAATGTAAGAAGTAAAAAGTACAGATATTTGTGTAAAAATGTAATGAGTAAAAGTAAAAAGTTGTCTGAAAAATAAATAGTGGAGTAAATTACTGATACCAAAAAAAATCTACTCTAAGTACAGTAACGAAGTATTTGTACTTCGTTACTTCCCACCTCTGGGTCTGACAGTGCCCTTCACAGGCTATAGGAGCGCAGTGGCGACTTCAGTGGGGGTCCGAGGTACTGTGGTGCCTTCTTGCAGGTGTTTGAGGCGCGATAGAGCTCTGGGAGGAATCCTTGATCTCATTGTCGCCCACAAAGAAACCTTCAAGCGTGACAGCACACTGGAAGGAATCCTAAGTGCTTCGTAGCCCTCTGAGAGGCTTGGAGATGAGATGTCGCCCTCGGAGAGTCTTGGAGGAGATACGTCGCAGTCAGAGGCACTTGGAGACGAGATGTCGCTGTCAGATGCACTTGGAGCATCTGACAGCTCCACCTTCAGGGGAACTTGGAGGTGTGACTTTGCCTTTAGATGGACTGGGAGGCGAGACGTCACCTTGTGGGGAACTTGGAGGCGTGACGTCGCCTTGTGGGGATCTTGGAGGTGAAACGTCACCTTCTGGGGAACTTGGGGGCGAAGCTTCGCCTACTGGGGATCTTGGGGGGCGAGAAGGGCTACCCGGAGAGGTTTTGGCGACGACGTCCTGTTCATGTCACGCTCCGGCAGTGGTACACATTCCTTGTCGCGTCCTCTTCGTGGCCAGGCGGCAGTACAAAGTCCCCTTCACGGCCAGGCGGCGGTACGACATCCCTCTTACGGCCAGGCGGCAGTACGACGTCTTTCTTATAGCCAGGCAGTGGTACAAAGTCTCTCTCATGGGCAGGCGGCGGTACGACATCCCTCTCACAGCCAGGCGGTGGTACAACTTCCTTTTCCCGGCCAGGTGGCGGTACATCGTCCTCTTTGTGGCCAGGTGTCTAAGCAGCACCCTTAGCGGAACTCTGAAACAGAACGGCGTGCGCGAAGGAACTCTGAAACAGAGCGGCACGGTCGTAGGAAATCTAAAACCAAACGGCGCGTTCATGGGAGCTCAGAGGCCGAGCGACGCCCTTGCTGGGGGTCAGGAGCAGAATGACGCCCTCGATGGAGGACAGGAGCGGAGCGATGACACTGGGGTCCTTGACAGGCGCACGTAGGAACTCAGGAACGGAGCGGCCCGCTCAGAGGAACTCTGTAATGGAGTGGAGCGCTCTGAAGAACTCTGCAACGGAGCCGTGTACTCTGAGGAACTCTGGAAAGGAGCTGCATGCTCAGAGAATCTCTGGAATGGAGCGGAGTGCTCTGAGGATCTCTGGAACGGAGCGGATGGTGCAGATGTGGAGGTGCAGATGTGGAGATCTGCCGTTGTCATCCCGAATATCCCCAGGAGTTGTCTAATAAAATCGGCGTAAGTACCAAAATCGCCTCTTTAGTGCTCCACAGCCCGCTGGCTCTAGAAAAAGCATCTCCAGACAGGAGGGAAATACAAAAGGCGATCTTCACAGAGCGCATTAACTGTAATGCGGGTTTAGTCTTCGGAACGAAAGTAAATCTTCGGAATGAGAGTGATCTACGGGAGGAAAGTATTCCATGGGAAGAAAGTAATCCATAGAAGGAAAGTAATCCTCGGAACCAGCGGAGAATGCTGGCAGTCTTGAACCAGGTCAATGTCCGTAGCCATTAAGTAGGTTCGACACTAGTGATGTCAGAACGGAGGCTTATATGCTGAATCGATAATGAGAGACACCTGTATCTGGTTGGAACATAAAAGATAGAAGACATAATGGAAGTTATATTGTGCATTAGAGAATGACTTAACTTTGTTTTAAAGTGAAGAGGGCATTTGACAAAGTTTGGTTAAATGAATTAACTGTTAAAAATTCAAAAAGAAAAAATTATATTTTGCATTGCATGCAGAAGCTGCTTTGAGACAATATCCATTGTGAAAAGCACTATAGAAATAAACTTGACTTGACTTGACTTGATGCAGCCGTGTCACATGCAAAGAGAGGCCCTAATGTGCTATCAGTGGCTTTATCTGCTAAAGAGAGATAGATAATCTAAATAGTAGTACTGAGTGATTAATATTTCCACAAACCCTGCTGCATGCCCAAAATTCTTGAGATATCCCCTGGGAGTGGCAAAGTTATACTAGGAGTAAGACACACTCTGTGAAAGTGCAAACACTCCATGTCAGCTTGCAGTGTGAAACAGTAACCATGAGACCCTTATCTTTCACCTATAACATTAACCAGTAGAGTCTGCAGATTCAACTAGAGACATCTCTAACTAGGTCTCCCCTAAAAATCTAGGTAGGTAGGTAGGGTAGGTAGGTAGGTGACTGGGTGCATAATCACCAGCATTACTATAAATTATTAAAGTCTGCGTTTGAAAACAAATATTGCTTTGTATAAATATAATGTTATTTTCTTTTTTAGTTTCTTTTATTTATTTTTTTGTGTATAGTGTATTTTCTAATTATTAGTACAACTTTGTTTTAGTGCTATCTTGTTTCATGACATTTTCTTATTTGCTGCTCTCTTTTAATTTTGCTTGTGTTCTGATCGTTGTCCTACTGAGTGACCCAGTTTTGTCACATGACCTTATATTTGTCTCCAGATGGTTTAAATGCTTTAGAAAAGAAGTTTATGCTAGACTTGATGAGTGCAAGTGAGTCCAGCAATGTAGCTGCTTAACATGCATAAAATGGTATTTACCACCATGCTTGCCAGTTGTTATGGGTTTTATTATTTGTGTTTTGTTTCTTCATCTCTATCTTTTGCTTGCTATTTGCTATTGTCACATGGTAGTTTTAGAAAATGACAGTTCACAATTGGCTCCTATTCTATAAAGATAATTTGTGTAAACTTTATATATAACATATTTTGAATTATTTCAGTTTCAGCCATATGATTACATATGATTAAAAATATTGTGCCAATGTATTCCACTGTATTAAACTAGTAGCTTTTTAAATTATATTTGGCAAAGGTTTAATGTAATAATATGGTTAAAGAGGTCTCTTCTTATACTTAATTGTTGGTGGTAACATGCCAGGTCAAAAGGAGAAACAAATCCACAAACTGATGTGAACAGTAGGTCAGTTGACCATATCTTAACTTAACCCTGAATCTGTCTTGGTATGTTGTTACTGTAATAATGAAAGTGTGAAGCTCAATCAAACATGCAAGATTATAACGCTAATACTTTCAGGAAGTTATCTTAAATCTTTATAAAGGAATCTGGTTAACAGAATGTAGGACCCCTTAATAAAGTTCCTAGATTTACCACTGTATGGAAGGCAATCAATCTTACCAGTGGTCTAGATGCAGGACCAGAACCAACCTCTGGCCAATACCTGTAGGTATTGTAAGACAGGATTAGGGTGTAGACTTCTAAATGCACCATGCAAATAGTTGTTAGCTCATGATTTCTTTCCTGAATATTTTCTCATTGCTACCAAGCCATGTGACAAGCCAAGTATGACACCGTCACCGAACTTAATAAGCAAGTCTGCAGTAAAAGAAAAAGGTAGCATTGAAGGTTCCAGGATTTCAGGAAAAATCTGTCATAACCATGTTTAGGTACAGCTTGATTTAAGACTGTGTGAAAGATAAAGAGATTAATTGTTGTCTGATCTGCTGTCTGGTACATATGTATCACTGTTTGACCTTGATGTAAAATACCAGCATGTGTGCATATGGACACAAGGTGGATTTCAGATATTTCACTCCACACATTGCAGTTACAAGGACGATAATAAACCCGAACGTTATTTTACTATCTATACTAAATATTACCATGGACCTGACGATCTGTAATATATCTAAAAATCCTTCAACAGATAAAAAGCATAATGTCCAACATGCCTGCAGGTGATTCTAAGCACTGGGGGGAAAAATTGGAACTCATGTATGCTAAATATTTGCAGTGTATAAAGAAAATCAATCAAAAAGCCTATATGTAAAGCAGAAGAAAAAAAGAAGAAGAAAAAAACATTTAAATGAATGGTACACTGGGTGTTTGTGTTGTATATTGATTAGTTCCTTATTATATATATATATATATATATATATATATATATATATATATATATATATATATATATATATATATATATATATATATATATATATATATATATATATATATATATATATATATATATATATATATATATATATATATATACAGTGCCCTCCACAATTATTGGCACCCCTGTTTAAGATGTGGTCGTGGACTTCAAAAAATTCTCCTTTTTTTTAAAACAACATAGAAATGCAAAAAAAGAGAAAAATCCAACCTTTTATTTAAGTACATTACTTTGGTGGTAAAAAAATCACACATTTAGAAAAAAAAAAAAACTTGAAATCATGTGTGCCACAATTATTGGCACCGCTGATGTTAATACTTTGTACAACCTCCTTTTGCCAACAAGACAGCACTTGATCTCCTCCTATAACATTTCACAAGATTGGAGAACACAGAGAGGGATTTTGACCATTCTTCTTTGCACAATCTTTCTAGATCATCCAGTGTCCTGGGTCCTCTCTTATGCACTCTTGATTGGATTTTGAGGTTTAATTTTTCTCTTTTTTTTTTCGCATTTGGGTTCTATGTTGTTTTAAAAAAAGGAGAATTCCACGACCACATCTTAAACAGGGGTGCCAATAATTGTGGAGGGCACTGTATATATATATATATATATATATATATATATATATATATATATATATATATATATATATACAGTGGAACCGTTATCTCGCCTCGGTTATCTCGACAACCCTATTAAGTCGACGTTTTTGAAGTGGAACCGCCAAATTCCCGCTTTTTCTTAGCATTTTTATCGGTTATGTCGACTTTTTTTATGTCGCCGAACCCTGATATCTCGAGCACAAGGGGGGAAAAATTAGAAATTTTAACGTCAGTTATGTCGATCGGCACTGTGCAGCCGCAGAAGAACTCGCGAAAGTGGCGGAAAAATCAAACCTTACAGATACTACAGGTGTTTGTATTGTATACTGGTGAATCTCTGCTGTTAGTTAGTGCACATATGCATTTTTTTTGTTAAATGTGATGCGATGAACGGGAGCGCGGCGCTCCCGGCTTCAACTCCTTAACGAGAGAGCCGTGCTCCTTACCCTGCTCGCGCGTGCGCTCGGTAAGGAGCACGGCTCTCTCGGTAAGGAGCGACGCGAGCCGGGAGCTTCAGAGAAAGCGGCCGCGAAAGCACCTGCCACGCCCCCTTCGGCCGTTCACGTTTGAGACTTTTCTGTCCCTCGTTTTTGGTTTCGGGTTCGGTTTTGGATCTTCCGGGTTTTTTTTCCGGCTTCGCGCCATGCCGCGCCGTGCCTTGATAATCATTGGGATATATTCTTACAGACTTTTCTTTTATCAGCCAAACGTTGGCACATCACAGAGGTGGTGGTGATAAGGAATTCAGAGGCGAGCTGCCAACCAAAATGAAGTGCATCTGTATTATCTCTCTGCATCTGACAGATGTAAACTATATATCAAAGATTTGAAGAAGCAACATTTTATCACACATTCCTCAGTTATTGCACTATAACTAAACTATCCTTTTAAGGAAGCTAAATACGTAACCCATTGCTTTCTTTTAGTTTGTTTCTGTTCAAACTAGCAAATCACACGATTATGTTTGGGCTCCTGCCACCACTGTGAACAGACAAGCATCTCAGTATGCATAAAATATCAAACCTTAAAGTGGATGAGCTACAACAGCAGACTTACACAGTCTAAAACCTAAAGCTGTGATGGGTACTCCTTGAAACTGGGCAAAATAGCTTACACTATTTGTGTCTGCTTTGGGAAGTTTTTTGACGACTGTGGATGTAAAAAGTTATTATTTGACATATTATTTCCTTCTCGGTAACTTGAACAAATTGGGCTATTTTACTTAGACCTCTCTAATCAACAATGTTTTTCCTTCCACGGAACTGTCACTCACTCTGTAATTTTTGTTTTTTAAACTATTTTTGGTAAACTCTAGAGACTTTGTGTATGAAAATCCCAGGAGATCTGCAATTTCTGAAATACTCAAAAAACAAAAAAAAGCTAATCTGAGACCAAAATCGTTCTCACAAATTAAATCACAGATATCATATTTTTCCAGAGTCTGATGTTTAATTTCACCCTTAACTAAAGCTCTTTATGCATTGTACTGGTACCATTATGATGCTATTAACTAATTCGCTCTTTGGATAATTGCCAGTGCACAGGTGTTTCTAATGAAGTGGACAATAAATGTATGTGTAAAATTATTGGACCCATTTGTGCCTTTTTTGTCATATTGCATGGAATTTTCTTCTGTTACGCATTTGTGTTATTGTATTATTGTCTTACCTTTTTGTCTAGTTTGTCCAGTCCAGTATTCAAATGTCGCCATGTGTTTCCTGTTTAAATGTTTCAGTTTACTGCCTTATTTGTTTGTTCTCCAAATTCCAACACGGTCTGAATGGTATGATTTCTTAATAAAGGAATTATTGAATTATGTATGTAATTTTAGAACCTTCATTTGATAGCTCTGTGTCAGGACTGTGTTGGCATTAACAGTCCTGATGTCAAATCACAGAGTGAGAGGTTGGTGTGTGAAAGCAATGTAACATGACCTACTCCTCGGCTAAGTGGCTTGTGTAAGCAAATACATCAAGATCACGCATAATGTGAGCCTCTTCTGGAAGATGTTAAAGAAAGTTGAATAGAAACTAATACAGTAATCTGACACTCACACATATAACAGTTTTGACAAATGACTTCTCTGCTATGCAGTGTAGCAGCACGCATCATCTACTACCCCTGACATGCCTGTCTCATGAAGCCAGAGGTGTTGAGTCACACCAAGCATCAAGAAGCCCCTAAACAGCACTAAACATCTATATGAATTCCCCAAGACTACCATTAAGCTATCTAATCAGTGTGGGATTTCAGACATAATGTGTAAGTACTCCAATTTGTTTTTAAGTATTTCACTTCTATACCTTAATTTACAATGCATAGTTCAGCTGTTAACAATAACAATGTTGTTTGACATGGTGGTGTATGAAGCCTCAAAGCTTCAAATTATTTTCAAGTTTGGGTTACTCTCTATAATGTATAATGTCTTGTGGGTTTCCTCAGGGCTCCTTTGCCCAAAAACATGCTGTTTGCACCAAGTTGTGCATCAGTATGTGAACATGTGTGCATGCACAGACATCCCATCCAGGGTGGATATTCCTGCCTTGCTAGTGGAATACACTCCAAAAGCATGGTAATCCGAACAATAATGAATGAACTAAATGTGCATATTAAAAAACCTTCCACAGATTTTTCAAAATGCACGATCTGTGTTCGAAATAATCCTAAATTAAACAACCCTTTAAATGAAGATAAAACAGCCTGTGCATAAGTCACAACAAATCAATCTTTGATTAGTTAAACTAACCCAGCACATTCAGTTCTACACAGAACCCAACAATGTGTGGTCAGATTAAGCCAACAGTGTGTTTTGTTATATATTGATACAGTGCTGGTTTACGGATATGAGACAGAATTGACATAATCAGGTTTAAAAAATAAAATAAAAGCAGAGCTTTCATGGGAAAAAAACAACAGTAGACGAATATTGAAAAAATATACTGTAATCATGGGTTTATGTGATATACACAACCCTGTTGTGTACTTTAATTAAATAAAATACATACACTTTATGCCAACACAACAATGTTATTCAACCAATGGATGACAAGATAATGATTTTATATATAGTTTAATTACAAATTTGTAGCATTTGCTTTGTCATATAATGCATCAATTGTATCTAATGTATCTATTCCACACACAAGATGTAATAATCTCTCACACTTAATCCATGTATGGTGTGTGGTGTGAGGTTTTTATTGTGTAATATTTTTTAACCTGGTTTTAATAAAGCAGACAGAGTCCCTCCTCTATCTTTTAGCTTGCTAGACAGTAAAGCCAATACAAGTGTTGGTTTAAAAACTAGATAGATTTTAAAGTTTTAAAAACACCATAAACCTCAACATTAGACAGCTTAGCCTTTTATTTCTGCAGTGTATCTAAACATAAATGTTGCCAATTACCTCACTAGGATTGATATGATTTAAATGTATAATATCTTCTTACATTCCAGTGCTCATGTTAGTTCTTACTCTCCAGTGTTCTGTATTGTTTAAAGACTATAATCACACTCTTGATGTCACCCAAATGAGGATGGGTTCCCCTTTTAAATCGGGTTCCTCTCAAGGTTTCTTCCTCATAACATCTAAGGAAGATTTTCCTTGCCACAGTCACCATGGCTGCTCATCAGGGATAAATACACATCGTTCACCTTAACTGTTAAATTCTGTAAAGTTGCTTTGGGACAATGTCTGTTGTGAAAAGCACTATAGAAATAAACTTGAATTGACTTGATTTGACTTGACTTCTGCAGTGGTTCTAAGAGGGATCCAGGACTCCCAGTGGTCCATGCAGATATGCAGATATGGGGTTTGTGTTCTGTTTTTCCTCTCTTTCTTTCTTTCTTACATAAGGTGAACTATATGGGTTTCAAGCCAAACCGCAAAAAAAAAAAAAAAAAAAAAAAGTAGGTCTATTAATAATAACTTGGACCTAATATTCAGTGAAAAGTTCTGGAATAAAATATTATATTCATAAATAGATTTTGTACAGTTACTTAGTACAGTACTACAGAAAGGTTTTAGTTAATTAGTTTTTTTAAAGACCAAAATGTTAAGAAAAGTTACAGAGACAAGCAAGGTTAGAGTCTGTAACTTTTACCACTTTACAGTTTGAATGCAAATTTGGGACGACTTTTACAATGATAGACTATCAGAGTAATATCAGAACGTTTAAGGAGAAACATACTGAGTTAATAAAGCGCCCAAAACAATGAAGCCATTGCAGTACACATGGCTGAGAGATGAAACTATCCAGATGTTAGACATCTTGAAACATGAGAAAGCACCACATGTCTACATTAACACAGTACCAATCGCAACACACTACACTCTGGGTTTTATAGTCTATATAACTGTATTCAACAGCCAGCTGAATTTGAGCTAAATGTTTTGGGGCATGTTGTAGATTGAATAAACAAATGCAGAAAATGTCTCTACACTCTAATCAGGTACACTGCAGTCAAGCCCAATCCTCTGACAGGAAATGGAAAGGCAGCCTTAAGTCAACGGCCTCATTTTAAACTCCGAATACATAGAATAATAATAGAGGTAAAGTTTTACTCTTGGATTCGGTCTGTGCTGTGGGTCTGTATGCAAACCATAAATCTCTCTCCAAATACTTTTCAGTAAAGAAACGAATGTCCTAAATCCCAAACCTGTGCAAAAAATCCCATGAGGTTGAAAGTCAAACAAATAATGCTTTTGTGTAAAAACAATATAAACTCCAAAGCAAATGTGCATAAACTGGTTAATTATATTTCATCAACTTGTTCAGCTGCATCTATTAGATAAATTTCACATTTAATTTGAATAAAGTGAAAAGCTGTATTGTACTGTGGATCACTTTCCTAGCACTATAGTACTGGATGTGCAGGATCTACTCTACAGTACATAATAAATAGGATTAGAAGGTAATCTAATTTGCCATTATTTATATTAGACAAATTGTTCAGTGAAAATTTAAACACAAGGTGACTGTGTCAATAAACTGACTGGACATATAGCCAAAAATTGTGAACAACAAAATGAATACTATTACTCTGTAAAAAATAAGGTTTTAGATGTTTAGATATGCATTAATTTTGGAATAAGAGCATTGCAAACTCACAAACTGTATAAAGCATCTATCATTTAAAAAAGACTATACATAATGTATGCATGTTTACATTGGGTTTGTTTCTGGTGGTGAGCCAAAATGTTCTTGCTTGCTGGAATCCGCTTGCCTTTTCTTGAACATGTGTACAAAACCTCTAACAGCTGTGATCTTTGATAAAGACTGTTCAAAAAGAACTGTATGAACACGTGATTTCGACAGTATATGCCATAAATAAGAAAGACTCACATACAGAACCTTAAGAAATCTTTCTGCACTCATAACGCATGACATGGTAACATACAAATTTACTCTATGACATTTAAAATTTTTCAAGTTTCAGCCTACAGTGGATAAACAAAGTATTTTGTTTCATTTGCTCACTACTGGTAGCCGCACAGCTCCAGGGTCCCTGTTTCAAACCTGAGCTCTGGTTACAGTCTGGTTTCCTTGTTAGCTGGTGGTAGGTGTACTGACTCTGCATTGCCAATATGAATGAATATGCATTGGCCTCACCAGGAGCAATCCTCATCAGGAACAGAGTTACTGAAGACAAATAAATGTTTACTACTTAAAGATTTTGGTAGAGCTAAAAATTTTTACTCCCTCTTAAAATAAAACACAGACACATAAGAGGGGATTATATATTATATTATATTACATAAGAGGGGATTATATATTATATTATTATTATATTGAGCATGCTTTGTGCAATGCATTTTATTTCTTACCTGTTAAAACAACTGTTAGGAGCAGTTTGTTCAACCATTCATTCATTCATTCATTTATTCAGATTGCAGAGGAATATTTGGCGAATAATTTAAACTGTAACTGTAAACACCAACAAAGAGTTAAAATGATCAGATGATGCTCAGTGTGCACTTTAACATAAAGTCATAGTAAAATCATGAGCAAAGTGGAATCATACTTTAATGAGCAGAACTTGCAAGAAAGAATTCATCTAACAGGTGTTCATCAGAGAAAGTCCAGTATTTACACATTTAAACTATTTTTGACATTATTTGCTTGACCACATTATATCATCTATGTAATCCTAATCAGATTTGTTGTACATATGTTTAATGACACCACTAAGAATATGCATAAATTAAAAAAACAAAATTCAAGCCTCAATCTCTATCTCAATATAATTTCCTTAATGTTGATAAAAAACATTACCCTACATTAATAGCTGACAGTTAAGTATGACTTTGTGATGTCCACTGTAACAATCAAAAGATTTGGTCCATTTATGGGTTTTAAATCCAAAAATGTCATTCATTTAATCTGGCTCAGAGATTTGAAACATGTAGTACAGAACAGTATCAAGAGTACTTTCACAAAGTAAAATTCACTAAGGCTACTGTGAGGCGCAAACAATGAAATTACATGAAATAGATTTTAATAAAAATGCTCCTTCAAACGTTTAAAAAAAGTAATAAATATGTGAAACAAGGCTAAGGTGTTTTTTCACATTAGCTATGACCTTGTGGGTGCTACATTGCAACAGTAAAGCAACCATGTCACAGGTAGGATGAGAAGGCTAAATAAAAACAAATAATAAAAAAAGATTTTTTTTTCTTTCAGCAGAGTACAGCAGAGAAATAGTGTTTCCCAGTTTCTCTTATTTCCTCAATTCATTAGGGACAGACATTCATTCACCCATCATTCACCATTTACAGTCGAGGAATGTACTGATACAAGACAGTTAATTTCCTTGTCCTACCATCTGCTGTAAATTTTTTTTTTTTTATCTGTGCATGTTTATGTCCATTTCTTAGTCCTGGCACAATTTGGTTAAACTTTTGTTACACCACCGCTTGCCAAATCAGAAACAGCTTTATCACCAGCACCAGGAATCCAGTGGTAACACTCAGTGGCATTCTTGTTCTGTGGCTTAGATGTGCACCGAGTACAGTAGATGATACCCAGTGCCACCATCACGACAATGAATATGCAAAGTGGTACCAACAATCCAACCAGCAGCCAGCTGCTGCCCTGACTCTGCTCAACGCTGCTGGTATTCTTATCTTCCTGAGTCGATAGATATGCTTGTGTAAAGGTTTGTAATTCATTGTAAGAGGTTGTAGATTCATAATCATGGCTGCCGTTATCAAGAAGGTTCTCATCATCTGTGTCAGTAGTGTAAGGGCTGTGTGTTTTTATTTTCTCATTGTCTGGATCGCTTGGGATAGAAGCACCACCTGCTACAGTTGTGGTAGGAAACACTATGAATTCTGTGGTACTCTTTTCCTCATAATATTCTGACAATGTTGAAGTAGTGGAAGATAAAAAGGTATCCATAGCAACTGTTTGCTGATCTGCGTTATCCGTTTCAGTTTCAGTAATCATACTAGTAGGGCTTTCAGTTGGTAAGGTTACCTCCTGGTTTGCACCATTAGGCCACAGCAGGTCAGTGGGGACCATCTCCACATTAGAAGTATCAGTAAGCCAATCCAGAGATTCATTTTCCTTTGGCTTGTAGTAATCAGGGTCATGGTTTTCTTCCATACGATTAGTAAAATCTGTGATTAAGAGGATGGATGGTACTGTGGAAGATTGCTGCTCATAAATGGGTTTGCATGAATAAAAGTCATTTTGGAGATCAAAACCCTCTTCACAGTAGCATTCGAATCCCCCAAAAGAATTTATGCACATTTGCTCACAGATTCCCTCAACTTGACATTCATCAATATCGAAGCAGTGACTTGGATCCCCTGGAAGGGCTGCAAAGCCATGGTGACAATGACATATGTAAGAACCAATTACATTTTCACAATCATGTTCACATGGATCCGCCGTACACTCATCTACATCCTCACAAGTTCCAACTTCGTCAGCTTTATAGCCTTCACGACAGCGACACTCAAAGGTGCCTGGTGCATTTACACAGATCTGTTCACATGGACTCTGCAAGCACTCATTGACATCCAGACAGCCTTGCTCATCTGGTGCCAACATGTAGCCCTCAGGACAGGCACAGCGATAACTGTCCATTACTGCCAGACATTCATACTCACAAGGAGATTCATGACAGGGGTCAGTCTGAAAGCAACTTATGCTATCTTCAGCCAAGATGAAGCCTTCCTTACAATCACAGTAGTAGTGGGTGTCATCTTCTATGCAATAGTGGTCGCAGCCACCATTATCCCTTTCACACCATCTTGTCTTTGGAATATCAGAGCAGAAAGGAGGATCTATGTTCCAACCTGTAGTCTTATCCTCTCTATGAGTACACAGTACTGTTTGGTCACCTTTAGTTAGGCAAGGTACAGTAGCAATAGTCCCAAATGGAATGTGAGTCAAAAGAGAGGTAACAAGGTCAAATGGAGTTGTGTACAGTGCATTTCCATAGCCTTCATTTGAAATAGCTTGACACATGCCAGAGAAAGTGTACCTGCACAAGTAGCCATCTACAGGGATTGAGCAAGATCCATCTTTCCACTTGAAGTTGTCTGGGCTATTTTTCTCAGAAGGACTGTAGCCTATGCCCACACAACGTTGAGCCATACAAGTGCTTGGAGAATCCTCCTGCAGCCAGTTAGTGTACTGTGTATTTTGCTCACCGGTAATCCAGGAGAAGCCGCGCATTGGATGGCTGGCAGCACACTTACGGGGCTGCCTTTGCAAGCCAATCCACAAAAACAAATGCCTACTTTCCATTAGCATTTGATTAGAGAAAAGAGTCTCAATCAGGTTTACATCCTCTGAACTCTTGATAGTGACAAGGTTGCCACCCTGTGTCTTGCAGCTGCGCCAGGCATTGAGGAAGGTCTTGCGCTGAAGGTAGATTACTATACAGCTGCTCTCATTGCAGATGGCATCTTGCTCCTGCAGCTCCTGAGTCTGCATGCTGGAGATATACAGCAGTACAGACAGAAGAATCACATAAAGCACTGTAGAGCCCATTATTCCAAAACCTTATTTTTTCTCTTTCAGTTCTCCTCTTTGTCACCTTTTCTTGTTTATTTTTAATAGGTATCTACATTTAACCAGCCCTGCTTGACTAAAGGATTCTGCCTAATTCCCTCTTAGCCCTCCGATCGTTCTCCAGTCCAATGAGGTTTTGTGCCTGGACTGAGGACTTGCAGTCTGTCCTCGGAATTTCTACAGAGGGGGGAGATTTAGAGGCAGGAGCAATGGAAGAGTTGCAAAAAAGAATTGTATGTTTTCAGAGGAGGGAGGGATGGGTGGAGAGATTTGTGTGTGAGCGTGTGTGTGTGTGTGTGTGTGTGTGTGTGTGTGTGTGTGTGTGTTGGGAATCTGGGGGAGGTGTAGCAGTTCCCCTCTTTCTCAACATGCACCGTATGTTTCTCATAAGTACACTTATGGAAATGGTTTGGGATCTCGCTGCTACCCTCTATCTATACTCTGCTGATACAGTTGTTCTCTCCACTTGGATCTTGGTGCAACTTTACATTTACTACTCACCAACACTGCAGTGATCTGTCTTTAGTGAAAAATAGTGTGTGCATATGATTATAACAAAGAACAGTGCTCATGCCAAAAATCCATCTCATCTAGTTTTCTTTTACTTGGTGAGTTTTCTTTACAGCCGCTTTAATTATGTTTATTTCTAATCCAGTCATCAAACAGCAGGTGATTCCACACAATAATATGAACAGGGTACCATGGGAAGATTGTATATAGCATTCCTGCATGACAGTATTAAACTGTCACATGCACAAATGTAACAGATACCATTAAGATGCACTACAGCAGTGTTTGCTATCTGAGAAAACGGAATTATTGTTGGTTCTTTCATTTAAAATGGGGTCCAGATTAAAAAAATAATAATTAATTTTATATATACAGTATATAATATTTGTAGAAAAATGACTGGCATTGATTAAAATAAATGACTGGAATTGATTAAAATAAGATTGGTTTACCATTGTACTGTAAAGCTAATATCTAACAGGACAAAGCAAATGGATAGCATTTTATTGTCTTTCAGATGTTCAACAGTATTAACCAATCAATACACATTTCTGTTTGAGGCAGCTAGCTATATTAACAATATTCAGTTTTTATATTAACCTCATATAATATTTATCTTTGCTTAAGCATGAGGTCAAATGCCTGTAATGAACTAATGTCCCATTCTAGTATTTATTCACACCTAATGTATTATGCGTTCATGTGATTATGACCAGATTTTAAACTAAGACCATGATGGGAAAAATCTGAACGTGATTGAGTAATTGAATGACTTTCAATCTATAGAGTCAGTGATAAAAAAATATCCTAGGCTATTGTATGTGCATCTGAGTGTATGTTGACTTTTGTTGTACTTCTTGATGCTTGGCAGCAGTGTTGTAAAACGTGACACAGTACTGACCTTGCTCTGCATCCCCTTGTGTGTAGTAATAAAAACAATGGCTTTGTTTACACTCAGCAGACAAACGCGTTCCTGCTGATTGCCCAGATTTTGAAGCAAATACTTTTATAATATTTTATTTCATACTTGACAGGTTTCTTTCTATTGGAAATTTAAAAATCTTTCAAGTATCAAAACCTTTTCAAATAATGTAACGTTTGGAATAATCTAGCATTGTGCATTTTTATAAAAAACAAGTCTGACAAAAACAACTCGACATACTCTTTTTCTTTTTTCACTGGCAAAGACCATACCATTGGGTCTGTAGCTGTGACATTAAGTCAGTTTAAAGAATCCAGAGAGCATACTTTCACCATACATGCATATTATTTTGTTTTCTGGAATCTCTTGGTATGTATTATTCACATACTTAGTTAGAAATTCGCTATCCTCTGACTCATACAAATTAGCCATGTCTGCCAAAGTCTTTTTTAAGTTTATTTTTCTAAAAAAGATATAAGATGTTTAAGGCTTTAGATAGTTTTGATTTGGCCATTATTTATCAAATGTTTTACTCAGACTAAATACTGTACAACAAACTATTTACAGTTATCTTAAGGGGTTTAAAGCAAATCCTTTATTCAGTATTTTTTTATGCCACAGGAGAGCACAGACCAAATGAGGATTGGATGATGATAGAAGCTGAAATGTTTAGCTTGCATTCAAAATAACAAAGGCAGTTCCTGAAGCAAAAAAAAGCTCATTATTTTGTTATGCCTCTTTGAAGAGACACTTCTCGAAGGACCAAAGTATCTGACAGGCCTTGGTTTTCAGAGCAAAAAGGGATGTTGCCAAAGCCAAACAAGATAACTTTTCTGGATGATTATTCACCTTAAATGTAAACCAGAATTCGAAAAAGCTCAATATTTGTCCATCTAAGAATCAAATGTTGCAGATCTGCAGTTAAATATTTCAGCATTCTCTCCAAAAAACGCTTTTAAGAAAACCAGATTATTAAAATAGTAGTTCCTTGTCTAGTTTTGTCTTGTCTCGTTTTTTTGGGGGGGTTTTAGAGAATGCTGAAATATTTAACTGCAGAACTGCAGATCTGCAACATTTGATTCTGTGTTTAATTAAAAAAAAATTAAAAAAAATGGATTGAGGGATTGTGTATCCTCCCTTATGACTTGACCTTATGAATTCTTTTATATATATATATATATATATATATATATATATATATATATATATATATATATATATATATATATAGCTCAGTCATCGTGAGAGAGAGAGAGAGAGAGAGAGAGAGAGAGAGAGAGAGAGAACAAAAGAAAGAAAGAAAGAAAGAAAGAAAGAAAGAAAGAAAGAAAGAAAGAAAGAAAGAAAGAAAGAAAGAAAGAAAGAAAGAAAGAAAGAAAGAAAGACACCAGATGTGGCAACACTGCTAACAGTAAATTCTTAGCAGACAGAAATTTGTCACTAAAGCCTTAGCAGTGTCAGTGGACATGATGACTATTTTGTGAGCCAAGCAACAGAAAGAAGACACAGAGGCAGCTTAAACCGCTTCATATTAATAAGCAGCTCTTCTATTTTACTGACAAAAGAGACAGCAGGATGAAATGGAAATATCACTACCAGAAGCAAATGTGCATGTTTCACATCCCATGTCCTTTCTGCTTCAGTGATTCACTTTCTCTGTTTATTAGTCATATTTATTTACTTTAGCTGAGAAAGCATAGTTTTTAGGTGTCTTCCATAATACCAGAGCAATGGTTATATGTCATAAGACTCTTTCAGGCTTTAAAACAATGTCAATTATTAAAGTGTAAGTAATGTTTAGTGTTATTTCTCCTGACTCACTCTGCCTTAGCTCATGTGTTTGCAATCATGTTTTCTTTTTTATCTTGCTTTGCTTACTGGACCTCATATTTTGGACTTTGTCTTTGAACTCTTGTTCGCTAATCTCCCATTATTAATCCCTAGATTGCCTTTGAATTAGTTTGTCTTGTTTTAATAAACAATTCTAAACTGCTGTTAAATTAGTCTCTGTCTCTGTGACATGGCAGTCCTTAACCAATTGCCTAATCCTAATTGATGTTTATAATTAAACACAAATAAACTCAAGATTAATAGCTGAATTGAGCCCTAACATTTTCCAACAAAAATAATATAAAAAAAATGTTTATATATATATAAACATCCCCTGGTGGTCTAGTGGTTAGGATGCGGCGCTCTCACCGCTGCTGCCCGGGTTTGATCCCCGGTCAGGGAACCAACCCCAGCCATTAGGGTTGCACAAGCCAGTGCACTCTTAGTGCCGGTCCCAAGCCCGGAAAAATGGGGAGGGTTGCGTTAGGAAGGGCATCCAGCATAAAAACATGCCAAATCAAACATGCGGATGATCCGCTGTGGCGACCCCTAATGGGAGAAGCCGAAAGAAAGTTATAAATATATTATAAGTGACCAATTGTTTAATTACAAAGTACTAATACAATTCAATTGATAAGGATTGATCTTTTCAAATAAGATGCTAAGTTTTGCTCAGAACGTCTAAAGTTTATCACCACCATTGAGTTTATAAAGTTGCGTCCTTAAGTTGACCTCCATGTAACATTGTCGACAAACAATACTGAAATTATACTCTTTCCTAAATCTCCTTATTTACTCAGCATCAACATGGTTTGTATTAAGAAAGGAATAATTAAAAATAAGTTTACATTTATGGGAGGCAGACATTTTCTAATGTGCTGTTCAATACGACCATTTACAGTATTGCAAAAGCAGCCAGCAGAGATACAATGCTGTTTAAATACTGTGTAACAGTAGACTTGACCACCACAGACTTTAGGCAGGCATCCCACTAGGATTTGTTTAAAGCCATTAGACAGCAGAAAATATTAGCTTTTCAAGACAGATTTTCCCCAAATCAGCTGGAGCTTGTGACAACAAAGGCTGTCTAATGTTAAAGCTTTCCTATATGTCTTGACTTGTCTACACATACGCTCCTAAACTGTATTTTATTGCTTATTCTGGACTGCACAATGCAATAAGTAATAACAGAAGGCTAAAACTACATATAGACTTATTGTTATATATGAAAATTTGATTAAACATTTGATTTTGGTTGAGGAAATAGGACTGATACAATACCCTGATAAACAGAAATTAATAAAAAGTCTTTAAAATACCACTCTGGATACATATTGAGGAGAACAGTCAGTTTCGAGTGGCTTTTTTTCTGTATTCTCTCACTGTCTGGCTTTTAAATCATCTGTATGTGTGCAGGAGTTAACCCTTCCTTATCATAGCCCCATCCAGGAGATGTGCTATGTGACGTGTCTGTCTCACTGTCCTTACTTCCCTTCCCTAATGATTATAGCGGATGTGTCTGTTTCGCTTTCAAAGATACTGGCTTTAGTGCTCTATATCACTTTTTTTCACAGGAGAACAATAGTTTTTTCCTTAAGCTGGTTCAGGTCATGCATTTCTCTTTTTCTGCCATGCATGTAAATTAAAAGATGACTCAACTTATAATGTGATATTTTACTGGGTGTGATGGCATTTAAAATATCTCTATAAATAACTAGCAAATTTGATGAATTTTGCAATATTTATGATGGGCATTGTTTCGTTTCCATTATTGTCTGATTTTCTTTTACTGTTTAAGTGACTCAATTTATTCATTTCACGAAAACCAGCACTGTGACTAGTGTGCTAATGCTTGAGTAAGCCTTGTCTTTTTAGATGTATGCGTAAAATCAAATGACCCTGAAAACCTCTCAGAAAATGTTAAAGCCTGGGATTTTTTAGTTGTGCCTCTGGGAAACCCGGTAAAGTTCTATATAAACCCTTATGTGAGATTTTTGTCCTGTTAGAAAGATATTTCACAATGCCAAGAACTTTGAATTATCCATTGATGCTTTAAAGAGCCCTTATTTTGGATTCTTCACTTATCTGTCTGCTGGAAAGTTAAAGGGGTCTATGAGGGACTCTATAACACAGTTTTCCTGTCAGAATAATTTAGTTTCATTAGGCTAAAAACTAATGAAGCCTTAAAGAACTATTAATGAATCCTTTCTCTCCTGAAAGTATAAGTTGCAGGGGTTTACATTGTTATTTGGCAAGCATTCTAAACATATAGGCTATACTGTACATTATGAAATTCTTATATTGCATTTAAAAAACAGATTGTTGGATTGTAGTTTGGTGTGTGGTATGTGGTGGTGTATACAGAGTTGAGTTACACATGAGTAGTAAGAAATTATCACATCATATTAATTTTATAGATGAAAATACAATAAAAGAAATACATTTTAATAGCATTTAAATGTTTTGATGAAAATACAGACTTAAGTGCGATCTTGAAAGTTAGATGTGTGTAAGATATTAATTGCAGTTAGATGCAATATTATGTCCACTTCAAATACTTGTGTAATGAAGTCAAAATTTAATGCATAGCTATGATATTATGCATTGTTTAATAGTATAAAATGTAAGAAAAAGAAAAAGAAAAAAGGATCTAATCTCTCCTGTGATTGGGTTTAACCTACAAGATAAACCCAAATTCTCCTTGGCACTACTGACACTTAAATAGGATAAACCATGACTCCTACAAATCAAGGTCATGCCTTCCTCCACATAGACTGGTAGACTTCTTCAGCAGTAAGCTTTGTATTTAGCATGTCTTTATCAAACAAACCCATAAAAATGAACTGAAACTCATCAGACCCCTTTATAACACTTCAGCATTTATCAAGGCCAGACATAAACAGTGAGAAAATGCAAAGAATACATTTCATTTTGTAACATTCTTCTTCTTTGTCATTGCACACAAGATAGGAATTTTGTTGTGTGGAAACCAAACAAATAGCGGTGCATAAGTAAGACACCATCACATGTGAGAAACGGTCTTCTGGTATTTGTTGTGGCTGGTCACCTGGTAGCAGGTTTTTTGTTGTGAGTAACTATATTTAACTATAGTTAAATAAGTGTTAAAATTAAAATATAGATAAACCCTCTGTTCCACCATTTCCCATAACAAAGCTTTTCACAGCAGCAAATGTAGCAAGGAACTAACAAAAAACTATGTAAATAAAAGAAATGTCTCATGAGAGAAATTCTTGGCACATCATCCTCATTACATCATTAGCAGAACAAGCAGAGTATGGTTTGTTTAAATTCAGTTTCAAAAGTAAAAAAAGAGACTGATAAAAACATATAAATAGGCTTTTATCAGGCATCATTACTTATGATTACTGGCAATTAGCCACACTGTAAGAGGTTTAGAAAAATGCTAATAAAAACAAGCATGAAATCTTGCGGATGTTGTTAAAGCACCAAACATGGAGAACACACTCACTAATCTTTTTTGGGTGGGTATTAGTGAGTACTTTGGCATTATTGTTCTTTCCTGATTAATAATAAAGACATATATTCAATGATTGCCTTATAAAGAAAATATCTATCTTTATCATGGACAGGATCAGATTAGTAAACATGACTCATTAGTCTGGGAAAAGAAGAGCGTTTTGCCTCATGGTCCTCAGTAAAACTTCACACACTCAATACAATCTAGAATGGCATCTTGCCTTTAGCAGATGAATGTATTCGCATGTATTTTATGTTAAAATTGCATCGACTGATGATCACCTTTATCAATAGTTTAACTTTATGAAACTTAATGGAAACTGGGCAATTCAGCATGCTACATGAATGTATTTTAGTAATATTTTCCATACTTTTTCATGTCCCAAGCCGGAATCCATTAGTGTATAATAAATTCAAGAAGGCTATCACTGTTGACCTTACATGCATCTGAATTTTGGTGGCTAGCTTGAACCACCTCTGTATTAGTCGTTATCCTTCCCCTTGATAGTCAAAGCTGAATTTTTATCATCTCTTTGCCAGCATGTGAAGGCTATCCCTTTCTGCCTGCAGTTCTGAAGAAGGAAGAAGCAAATTACAATTTACATAATTAACCTAATTGCATTGGCCTGTCTAATATTTATTTCTTTATTTTGTTCTTTTTTTATATCCAACAATAAGCAAGAGCACCTCTGGCTCTAACAACACGGCCAATCCTGCTGGGAACAAAATATGTCAGATCTCCATAATCTGTTAAACAGAAATCACTCCACATTAATGCAGTAGGATTTATTGTATTATTCTTAAAGCCTGGAAAAAGCTAACACCCTTGGATAGGACTTAATAGGAGTAGATTCCAGCAACGTTCTTGCTTTAAACAAGACACCCATAATACATCTGCTCTGCCCAACCTGGTACCATTTATCAAGTGTTTAAACTGTTCAAACAAAAGTCTCAAAGGAAAACACTCTTGGAGAAAGAATATGTATATCTAATTAGAAATCACAGCCAATGGCATTTCATTAGTCCACACCCAAAAAAGTCTAGACTGAAACACGTCTGAAATTTCCTACTGAAGTTTAGCGGTTTAGTAGGAACGACCCATGACACCCCTTTAAAATCTAGTCAGGGAACTCCTCCCTGCTTGCCTTTTCTATAGAAGAGTGAGATAGCGTGGATGAGAGGTAGAGAGGTAGACGTGTCAGCTTATAACAAGGGTGATATTGTGCAGAGCAGCTGGCTGTTCCAGCAGGTCACTGGTTTAGCTATCATACTGTGAGAGCAGAAGAAGAGAGTGCTCCTACTGGGGGTGAATGGTGCTATTGTTTCAGCTGAGGTGCAATCCAATATCTACAGTGCTTCCCCTAAACTTCTCTTTCCTCATTTCCCCCTCTATGTATCACATACCTTTATGATCAGCAAACCATCCCACTTTAGCACACAGCATAGAAAAAAAACTCTAGTACATTAGGAATACCTTTCAGAATATGTCTTTATAAATTGTACTCTCAGCTTGAGTATAAACTTTCCCCTGTTGTACTTTTCTGTTTGTTAATCTGCCAGGAATTTTTCAGTGTTTGGAGTCCTTGCTTACACAGCACTATTACCCCCTGGGCTACTGCAACTTCAATGCTGAAAAAAAAAGACCTTAGGCAAAGACAAAACATAATGTCAGTCCATATGGGACTGTTAGTCATTTCATGTATGGCTTTTCAATTGTACTGAAGGTTTCTTTGGTTTGTTTTGATTAAAAAAAAGCATGTACAACATTTTGCTGATTCAATTAAGGCTGAATTTCAATGTAAGACAATAGCAGTGGAAAGAATGCAGGAGATCTCAAGTAGTGTTATTACATCTGTGTGGAAGTTACGTAGTTCTACATTCGTTCATCTCCATAAGAACAAGAATAAAAAATTTAGACTAAATTGTAAACTCAGACTGAAAGTTTTTACTGTGTAAGAAATCTTTATTTATGTAGAAACCTTAGCTAACCTCTTCCCTTTAGCAGCATCTCTATACGATAAAAAAATATATTTTTCAATTTATTTGTAAAATCTTTTATATAAATTATTATTTTTATGAATACTTTTTTTGCCCAGTTTTTGAAAATGTTTGGAAATAAATTTTTAAATCATTGAAAAGTGTATTTTGCCCATATATTTCAATCCAAGAAAATACATTCACATGAAACATTTTAAGAAAATCTTTATTTTATGTCTAAAACATGTACATATACAGTAACACATTCCACAAATCAAGCAAGGAACATTATATATATATATATATATATATATATATATATATATATATATATATATATATATATATATATATATATACAGTATATATATATTTAATTTAATTGATACTTTGACCTCATTCTCATTCTACTGTAAGGTTAAAAATTTATTTTCTTGATTATGAAATATATTGTTGATTTAAAAAATATATTTTATTGAGCATCACAGCATACAACATATACTTAACATATATTTAAAATATATTTTGGTCAAAAATATTTTTTTTTTTTACCATATGGGTATACTACTACCAGATAAAAAAATATAAATGTTCACAAACACTTTCAACAGTTTTTGTATAGCTCCCTTTTTTAATACAATCGTGTTATTACTGACATGTCTTACTTTCAAATAGTGTTCCAGCTATTTCATGATGGTTGGAATTAGAAACGAGCTACAGAGGAATGTAAACAGTTATGTTCAGCATCCAAACAGAACTTGTAATAAAAGTGTCTTCTCTGTCAAATTCATGTGGTGACCTAAAGTAGCATCCTTCGTGTTAACATCTGGATCAGATTAGTGCTCACGTCCTGGGTCACACAGCTGACCTGAAGGCTAAGTGATTCACAGAAAACAATAAACTACTTAAATTGAGAAATTTCCCCACTGTGGGACGAATAAAGGTATATCTTATCTTAAATGAAAATATTGTACAGTGCATAAAAGCCCACAATCAATATTCATTTATATTCTATACAAGCAAATCTATTTCTTCTCATGAAAAGCATAACCAATTTTAAATATGAGAAAGGATAAAATGTGCTAGACTAAACTTCACTAAAACGAGAAGGTTTTATGAATGCAAATGTATAAAATTCAATCTAATTAGAAATGCATGCATTTGCATTGCTAAATAGAGCAATTACTAAAAAATATTTAACAGTTTGAGTAGTTCTTCTTCTAATTAGAGACAATTAGAATAATTCTTTATTACCGCATTATCTGTGTAAAGCAGCTTTAAGACAATATCCATATACATTGTAGTTTAAGTGTTAAGCTAAATATATATTATTACAAAATCATTCTTTAGTTATTATTACATGTGAGAGGTTTTAATGTTCACACCCTTGAATGACATGGCCACACCTTAATAAAACAACCATCACATCATTTGAGTAATGTTATCTATAAGAGGGCATTATAAATGATCATGTTTTAAGGTTCTGACATAGACAAAAATACATTTAAATTAAATATAGCTCATACTTCCCACTGTCACAATCCATTACACATAATGCATAAAGATAGCGGCAGCGTGAGCCAAAACCATCACATGATTTAGATTTAAAGGTCTATTTTCCCCCTTGACAATCCTTTAATATCACAAATAAAAGATGACAAGTAATAAAAGAGAGAGCAAAGATTGCGGAGTTACCTCATATGCATAGCTGTCCGGTGATCCAACATTAGCTTAAAGAAAAACTATAAGATGAGAGAGGATTTCAGTGCATTGTGATATTACACAGAACACTTATATGATATTTTATACCTTTAGATAATGTGTACAAATAGAGCACTGTGATTGGAAAATTGAGATTTTATGACAGTGTAAAAAATAATGGGAGCATCATGGAAGTGGAATGAGAGCCAAGAGCAAATATGTGAATTATTAATTCCTTTACACCAATGAATGCCTTTTTAAACACCATCAGAAAGCAATTTGATTAAATGTGTTGTATCCATCAGTCATGCATGCATCAATAACTGTACATGCTCACACATTAAGCTAAATTAAAGCATGCCAGTAGCATTAGCTATGCTGAAGCCCCTAGGCAAGAATGTGTGTATATGGTGCCTATTATGTTTCCAGGATAAGCTCAGGATTCACTGTGTTATATGTGTCTCTGTCCCCATTTATTGTTTATCACAAATTATAACCAAATAATAAAAACAGATACTCAGCTTACAAATCTGAACTGAAAATGCCACGATTGTTAGATTTACATGTACATGTAAGTATATTGCATATAAGTAAATGTATGTGGGTTTCATATTTTTCCTTTAAAATAATAGAAAATTGTCTAGGATGTTATTATAACTATTACGGCCCTAATTCCCAATATAAGGTTTAATGACAGCAAGAATAAATAAGCATGTACAGGAATATAGAGCAGGTCACAGTTATGCACTGTATTAGCTTAATTGTTGTAAGACAATTTATTTATTTTATATTATATGTATAGGAGATAAAAAAAAAACATTAAAGCTAAGTGCTTTTTATGTGCAAAATTCTAACATCATAATAATGAAAATGAATGCCAAACAAATGAATTAATCATGATCTGATACGAAATAAACAAGGAATATTTTTGGAGTATTTTGAATAAATGCAATTTTTTTCTGTACATGATAGAAAACGTAGTTCCAATTCTAAATTACTGGAAAATTGACCAAAATACTTTTGTTTTTGCTTTGAAATCAAATGACTAATTTTTGAGACGGTATTTGATGATCTTATCTTGGATCTTTGGATGTGTTATCTTGGAATGTTGTTTGTTTTGGCAGCACACAACCCATTTTTGACCTCTTTCACATCTTAGCTCCACTTTAACTGGGTTTGCTTTTTCCCCATAGACAACTCTCTGGTATTCATGATGGTTTATCCTTTTTAACAACAAATGTAGTTTTCTTCGGTGAACCCCAGTGCTTAAACCTAGCGTTGATAGTCATAGCAGCTAAATTATACAATATGTACTTGAGAATGGGAAACACATCTATTACATGTTTCAATATTTTAAAAAATGGCTCGTACAAATGGTACCCTGTTCAAAGTTGTATAACACATCCAGATTTAAATATAAGAAAATTCACAGGGAATTTCAAGCTTTCACAGGAAATTCAAAGTTAACTAAAAATAAAGATTACACATCAGCACTGAGCTTTTGCTTTAGGTTAAAGTTAGTTGATTAAAAGTGAGTATATTGGTTGAACTGCATCTCAGATGGTAAATGGGTTAGACGATAGAAGTCTCTGTCTTTCATGAAAATAATACATAAAAATAAAAGTCTATATTCAGCATATTTAATTTTGTTGTTAAATACTAAAGATTATTTTGTAAAATGAAGAACAATAACACAGAAAGAAAAAAATAAATTAAAAATACCAATAAATGGTAATGAGCTGGAGTTGATTTCTTTCTACTTTGTCTGTAAATGTATGTATCCTATTATTAACAGCCAAGAGCATATAGGTCTTGTGTGCATTGTGGCAAATTTTATTACACCTTCTTCTTTGAGATACCTACCTAATTTTATCAGAAGTGACTGAAGTGGTGAAAGACCTGAATGAGGTAGAATGTGCACATACACAGTGACACAAATTACTTAATCTTAAGTGTCATGTTATTTGAACAAATATGGCAGATAATAGTTTTGCTTAAAAATAATAATAATTATAATCACAAATACTGTGGTCTGTCTGTATGTATGTAATTGTTTTATGACTATGCTAAACTGTGTGCTATAAGACTCATTCATAATAATACAAATACGTATACTGACGAGCAGTAGAAATATTTAGTAATATTACTATATTCTATACCAGGGCCAGACCATCAGAGGAATTCCCCTAGACCCCTACTGTGGTGCAGATCATTTAACAAATTACCTGCTTTTAACATTTAAGTGGACACATAACTCCCCATTTTTCCTGCTATTGACTTTAGTAGGTTTATTTATTCTTCTTTTTTTGGTAATTAATAACAATACAGCTAGCTTCATATCTTCTAATAAATGTTTCACTAATGAGTGTGTCATTTAAGGTCATCAGTATGTAAAAGTATGTTGTCTTTCCCACCACCCCTTTTTTTGTTTCTTGACTTTATGCATTGCATTAAAAGACACCTTACGAGCAAACAACAGCTAGACAAAAGCCAGGCTTACACAGAGATGCACAGGAGGTCTAACACACACAAACTACACACTTTTTCTCACCCATATACAGACATACACAAGCCAACAAATTAACGCTCTAACCCTTTAACGCTCTTTTTTATGCACGCTAGACCGATAACACTTTATAAAACATTGACTCATTACTGACACATTTTCTTCCAGACACACACACACACACACACATGCTCTTTCACACATATACACAATTTTCTTTCACCCTTACATACACAGTGTCACTGGGAGAAGTGTCAACACAATGAAGTTTACACAATGTGTGGGCAGACCCCGGGTGGTTAGTTTTACTGGTCAGAAGGAGGTAGTTTATTGCGCAGTAGAGGATGCAAAGGAACCTACTTTTAGACTAAATTCTCCTTTTTGACTCTTGGAAAAAGATTTCAACCATTTGTGTTGAAATTAAGGGCTAACTGCAATAATTAACAAGGAAAGCTGAAATGAGTCAAGTAGATTTTACTAGCTACAAGCAGTTTTATAACAACTTCAAATTCAAATAACAGAAAAGAAATATAGGTTCCAACTATAACATTATTTGAGGCAATTACAAAGCTCTCACATAGCTAGCCAGTTAACAATAGTCCTTTATTATATAAAATATTTTTGGTTTTTCTGGGCCATACTGAGACTTATCCACGCATACTGATGCTGAATTTGTGTAAATCAGTATTCAGCCCTCATGCATATCAACATACAAGTTAAACACTGCTCACCACATGCGCATGTGGGGTCGAAGGGGCTTTGCCAAAAACAGAGGCATGACACAATTATGACCTTGAAATCAATCTTGTGTGAATATTTCTGCGTAGTCTGTTTAAAAATTCATTTTGCAATTAAATTCATTAGCCTGACATTCTAAAAACATTCAGCATGAAGTAATGCTATTTAAGTACAATATTGAATACATACATTTGTTATTAACTACTATTAATGTACTGTATAGTCTACATGAATTATGAATGTTTGTTCAGCTGATTTTTTTCTAAACAGGTACTATTATTAATTCATACTTTATAATGCTGCACTACCAGTTCATCACGCAAAATAATCGAGGGCACTGAATCAAATGCTATTTTCTAATCTATGTGGATGATAGTCTTCTTCTTCTTCTTCCAGCTGCTCCCATTAGGGGTCTCTAATAAACTCATTTCTAATCTTGTCCATCCTCGTCACTCTCAACGAAAACCTCAACATCTTCAGCTCTGCTACCTCCAGCTCCATCTCCTGTCTTTTATTCAATGCCACTGTCTCTAATCCATACAACATCGCAGGTCTCACCACAGTCCTATAAACTTTCCCTTTCACTCTTGCAGATCATACATACATACATACATAGTTTATAATTTATTTATAAAAACTGTTATGCATTCATTCTCAGAAATCTCCAAAGCCTCCCAGAGCCAGAAATGTTAGAAAATGTTCTGCCAACCTAAAATGAGCTGGGTTTGATAGACTTGAAATGCCCATGTCTGATCAAATATACGAGTGAGTTGAAACTACAAATTACAGAGCATAGTTAGACTGAAGACCTGCTATTTTCCCCCTTATTTAATGATCCATTATTTACACTCCATCAGAGCATCTAGCTATAATGTCAAAATCCAAACCTAAGATCACAACACATTATTCAGCTTGGGGTGAGCTCTGACTTTAAAGCACAAAGCTTTAAACTTTTTAAAATAAGTGCCAAATAAATATAATAAAAAAAAAAAAAATTGTATACGGGACAGCTGATATTAGTTACATTATTACAATTAGTACAATTAGTGTTTGCTTATTACCCTTATGTCAACTAATATTTTTTTCTGTTTATATGCTTTACGAAAGAAACTTGTAATGTTGGGTCTTAATAATCTGCAAAGCCATTGGGTTTACAAAAATGGAAAGAACACTAGGATTTTCTTCATGCTCATATGCAAATGTTGATCACTTGTTAGGTGCACAGTGTTTTCATGACACAGCTTTTTTGCATTTAGTAATGCTAACACAAAACTATAAAGATCACGTGCACAGATTTCTAGAAACACCAAAGCACTAAAAAGTCCAAGAAAAAAAGGACCAGTGGTTTTGTCATTACAAACCCAGAAGGTATTTTAACTCACATCTATGTCAGATAAAACTATTAAAAGTCAAATTACGTTGAGGCAAGAAAAAAGTATTGTTTTTGCCTACAGTGTGTCCAGGTGCTCATAGAAACTGCTACTGAAATTTTCTTTTAAATATATCATGTGGCATGCTTTAACAGAGCTACAAAAACATATAATTGCAAATAGAATTGATTTATATGCCAGCTTTTATTAAAAATAATACAATTATCCATATTCTTTCCCTCATAAGGTCAGTGTGAACTAAATCTTATGTCTAGCAAAGCATTTGTTTATATCTTATGACTATATGCACAGACCAACCTCTCTGCTTATACAGCATTTTTGTGATAATTAAATCTTTATTTTTATTTGTTCTAATTAATGGGTTTGTGTTTCTTTCTTTTTTTAAATATATTATTTATTCCATGCCAATATGGTGAGTCGTTTTCACTAAAATGCTTTTTGACAATATGCATCTTAGTGCCTGACCTCATGAACTTCAAAAGCACTTCTTTAAGTCACACTTAAAAAAAAACAGTATTAGAAGTGCAGGCCAAACCAAATCATAAATAAACAAACCCTCCACAACAGTATACATTTGACATCGTTGTGCCTTCATTGAATTAAACAATTTCCTGTATACTTTCAGAATATCATATTATCATGTTCTTTTTTGTTAAGGAAAATTGTAATAGCTAGAATAGTTTTGTACTCTAGTGGATAAATGTGGAGTTTTAATGATGTGATTGTTATGTTAATATCCATGCCATGCATTCCAATTGTGAATCTCTTCATGCTTACAATTCATATATCAAAAAAAAGGGCAGCAGTTAAAATGTTATGGGGACATTTGCTTACCTTACAGTGATTAAAAAAGCATAACTAAATGTGTGTGTGTGTGTGTGTGTGTGTGTGTGTGTGTGTGTGTGTGTGTGTGTGTGTGTGTGTGTGTGTGTGTGTGTGTGCATGTAAATAAATGTGTACAAACCCACGGTGAAAATAAATATGCCCAAACCCACAGTGAAACCCCCAAGCCATACTCTGATACAGTAACCTACCTAATTGTTATTATAATGAAAGTCCATGGTGGGTTCTAGTGGATGCTTCATTACTGTATGTTCTACAGGTTTAAATGGCCTTATAGGGGTTCACTTAGAAAAGGCCACACAGTCTTCCCAGCTTGGCTGTTGTTTGCTAGGCAGCAGTTTCCCCCATGGGATGGCCGACCATTTGTCCTGATCTCTTCCGGCCATAATTAATTCCATCTGGGTAGCCACCACTTGCTTGATCTTCTTATTTAGAACATCTTAGTTCCCACAGTTGATAGATTGTGTAACACTAATGGCTAGTTTAAACAAAGTTAGTTTTATCACAAAAAACATTTTGGCTCAAATTCAAATGAATTCCTATATACAGCCTAATAGACTTCTTATTCCCACATATGGAAAATATTAGTCAACAGTCGCACAGTATGAAGCTAGTTAGAACTAGGCTGTGTGTTTGTTCAAGTGCCAAATTAATAAATAAAAAAATCGAGAAGAAATTGATTATAATCCTATAATACCAGTAAAGAACTTAATATTGCACATGATGTACATAAATATAAAAAGAAAAATTGTAAACAATATTGGTCCATTTATATAATTGTTCAGATATTCAAGGTTTCTAAACAGAACAGCTTCAGCATAGTAAATTTCTTTCAGTCACAGAGAGTGACAGATCTGTTATCAATTAGGAAAAATGTTGCCTTCCACAAGCACTTTGAAAGCATATGATTGAACCAATTTTAAGCCCAGTTATAAAACTGTAGAAAAAAATTTGAGCTAAGAATACTGAGATGAAAAGAACTGAACTTGAACTTGAACTGAATTAAGGTGACATGGCTGACAAGAAGCTGGGGAAAAAAGAAAGATATAGAGCTGAACTTTTTGACTGGTTTACATTCTTAGAAGATGAGATGGGGTCTCCTTGTTCTGGGATTTCTCCTTATATTTTGGCCCAAACCAAGCTGTTCTCACGCTCTCACTCAGCCTCCCAGAATATGACAGGAAGTAGAGTGGTCACATAGTGGTAGGAGAGGTCAGCCATGAAGAGTGGTGGGGCAACAGTGTATTTGTTTTATAGTGTGTGTGTATGTGTGTGTGTGTGTGTGTGTGTGTGTGTGTGTGTGTGTGTGTGTGTGTACAAAAGACTGAATTGAGTGAACCTCATTTTCTCATTGACCCACTATTTTTAGCTCTTCCGTTCATATCCAGCTGAGATTCTTCCAGCGCTCCATAAATACCAAAACAACACGTCCATATTCGATCCAAATACATAAAAATATCCACACAAAAACACAAAACCTGCTATTATACATTACCGCATTTAACATAAAGAAACATAAATTTAAAACTAATTTCATCAAAGCATTAAATCATAATAAATGTACACGTTACAAAAATTATAGCTTTGAGATTCAGATGATTCAAGGCCATTTAAAAGAAAATACACCTCTCCATTTATACTGTATGTATTAGATTAAGTAGTAGTAAGTAGTAATACAGATCTCTTGAGGCCCAAGTTACCAACGACCGCCTCAGGAATTGTTAGCCAACAGGGTACTGGTGGAAATTGGGCTACTGTTGGCCGAAGGAGGAGAAGGAGAGGAGGAAGACGTTTACAGAGACAGCAGGGAAAGGAGAAGAAGTGTAGGAGAATGGAGGTTAGAATTGGCACTTTAAATGTTGGTACAATGACTGGTAAAGGGAGAGTGTTGGCTAATATGATGGAGAGGAGAAAGGTAGATATGTTGTGTGTTAAGGAGAAAAAGTGGAAAGGAAGTAAGGCAAGAAATATTGGAGGTGGGTTTAAACTGTTCTTTCATGAATGGAAAGAGAAATGGTGTATGGGTGAATCTAAAGGAAGAGTTTAGTGAGTGTAGTGGAGGTGAAGAGAGTTTCTTATAGGGTTATGAACATGAAGCTGTAAGTTGAAGGGGTTGATAAATGTCATCAGTGCTTTTGCTCCACAAATGGGTTGGGAGATGGAGAAGAACTGAAGATTCTGGAGTGAGTTAGAGGGAGTGGTAGAAGATGTATCTAGGAAAGAACGATTGTTGATTGGGTCAGACTTTAATGGGCAGAGGTGATAAGACACAGGTGGACTATGTTCTATATAGGAGATGCAACCTGAAGGAGATTGAAGACTGTAAGGTCTTGGCAGGGGACAGTGTAGCTAGACAGCATTGGATAGTGGTCTGTAGGATGGTTTTGAAGGGTAAGAAGAGGAGGAGAGTGAGGACTGAAAGAAGAATAAGATGGTGGAAACTGAAGGAGGAAGACTATATTAGTGAGTTAAGGGAAGAGGTCAGACAGGGGCTTGGTGGTGCTGAAGAGGTGCTGGATGATTGGGCAACTACAGCAGAGGTGATATGGGAGACAGCTAGAAAGGTACTTGGTGTGACATCTGGGAATAGAAAGGAAGACAAAGAGATGTGGTGGTGGAATGAGGAAGTACAGGAGAGCATAACGAGAAAGAGGTTGGCAAAACAGGATTGGGATCAGCAGAGTGATGAGAAAAGTAGGCAGGAGTACAAGAAGATGCAGGAGCAGGTAAAGCCAAGGAAAAGGCATATGAGGATCTGTATGTGAAGTTGGATACTATGAAAGGATAAAAGGACTTGATCAGTCACACCATGAAGTTATGGGAAGGAGTAGAGAAAACCAGGCTGAGGGAAGAGGTGACCATCTGTGAGCAAAAGTATGGTTTCATGCCGAGAAAGAGCACCACAGAGGCAATATTTGGTTTGAGAATGTAGATAAAGAAGTATAGAGAAGGTCAGAAGGGTTGCATTGTGTGTTTGTGAATTTAGAGAAAGCGTATGACAGGGTGCTGAGAGAGGAGTTGTCGTATTGTATGAGGAAGTCAGGTGTGTCAGAAAAGTATGTGAGGGTAGTGCAAGACAAATATTAGGACAGTGTGACAGCAGTGAAGTGTGTAGTAGGAAGAATTGACTGATTCAAGGTGGAGGTGGGACTGCATCAAGGATCGGCTCTGAGCCCTTTCCTGTTTGCAGTGGTGATGGACAGGTTGTTGGACAAGGTCAGACAGGAGTCTCCGTGAACTATGATGTTTGCGGAGGATATTGTGATTTGTGGTGAGAGTAGGGTGCAGGTTGAAAAGAGCCTGAAGAGGTGGAGGTGTGTGATGGAGAGATGTGTGATGGGGAATGAAATTCAGTAGGAGTAAGACAGAGCACATGTGTGTGAATGAGAAGGAGAGCAGTGGAGTGGTGCAGTTGCAGGGAGAAGAGGTGGTGAGATTGGAGGATTTCAGTTACCTGGGGTCAACAGAGCAAAGTAATGGAGAGTGTGTTAGAGAAGTGGAAAAAAGCGTGCAGGCAGGGTGGAGTGGGTGAAGAAACGTGATAGCAGGAGTGATTTGTGATAGAAGGGTATCTGCAAGAGTGAAAGGGAAAGTTTATAGGACTGTGGTGAGACCTGCGATGTTGTATGGTTTAGAAACAGTGGCATTGAGTAAAAGACAGGAGGCGGAGCTGGAGGTAGCAAAGCTAAAGATGTTGAGGTTGTTGGGAGTGACGAGGATAAACAGGATTAGAAATGAGTTTATTAGAGGGACAGTGCATGTAGGATGTTTTGGAGACAAGGTGAGGTAGGTGACGTGCAGATGAGGGACATGGCGTATATCAGTAGAAGAATGCTTAGTATGGAGCCACTAGGGGAGGAAAAGAGGAAGGCCAAGGAGGAGGTTTAGGGCTGTGGTGAAGGAAGACATGCAGGTGGGTGGGTTGAAAGAGGCAGATGTAGAGAACAGGGGTGTATGGAGACGGATGATTCGCTGCAGTGGCCCCTAATGGGGAAAGCTGAAAGAAGAAGAAGAAGATTAGGACTATAGTTATCACTATAGGATGTACTAAAAGAATCACTGTCAGGGATTTGGACTGAGATTGTCCCTCTGTTTCTAACAAGCCACTGCACCACACTGTACCATATATTGCACTTGAACCAGAAATTAGCTGGTGTATATATACTGTACTTATGGTTTACTGAGCGCTATCTTCCTTTTTTGTTTTCCTTGTTTGTTGTACATTCACATTCGGGTTTACATTAATGTTTAATAGATTTTATTGTTTTTCTTCTTTATCATTATTTCATGGTGTTTCATTTTTTTGTTAGTACTTTTGCATATTATTAAAATTTTTCCACACTTGCATTAACCTCTGCTTCCTTACAAGACAACATAATTTTTAAGTTTGTTTCTAAGATCAGAAAAGGTTCAGTAAAATAATTTCTGTGAACTATTTTCTAAACTTACGTTAAGTATATTCCTTTATACTGTTGGTATAAAAAAGTAAAATGAATCACTGAATGTTGTTTTTTTCCTAATGTTTATGTATTTAGATTTACGTCATCTCTTGTGTCACTTTAGTGCGTGTATCAATGTTTTTTGGGTTTTTTTTATCTTTTGGTCTACCAATCCTTGCACAGTCTAAAGAATTTTGCACAGACAGTAAGCAGAGCTACAGAACTGAACTAGGAAATAATCTAATTATAAAAACTAATCATAATATAACCACAACTTCCATTTAAATAATTTGAATACACACACATGCATATATATATATATATATATATATATATATATATATATATATATATAAAACTGATGTAGTAAAATAATTGAAGAGAACTGCTCACGAGAGGATACTGTACAAGATGGAACCAAATTTTGCACTGGGCGTTTCAGGGTGTCCTCTTAGTCATCCGCTTTCTCACTGACAGAGATGCCTGAGAAAGTCTACTCTGCTACTATATTTAAACATCCTCCTGACTATAACAGTAGCTTGCACACTTTAAAATATCATGCTGTAGGCCGGTGCCATAGACCAAAAGGATCCAGAGCAGAAGGCAGAAGGTTAGAAATGACTTAGAGCTTCAGGCTGAAGGCCACATCTTCTAGCCCTAACAGACACCCAAACATCCTTAAAAGGGAATTAGTACTGAGGCTGTTTTGAATAAAGAATATGATGAAATGCTAACACTTCCTCCAACTAGATCTTTAGGGGTCAGA
Source organism: Silurus meridionalis (assembly GCF_014805685.1). Taxonomy (NCBI): domain Eukaryota; kingdom Metazoa; phylum Chordata; class Actinopteri; order Siluriformes; family Siluridae; genus Silurus; species Silurus meridionalis. Next base: position 12,124,348 of record NC_060889.1, read on the forward strand.
GCTTGCAGGGACATTGCAAAGCCCTGACACTAACATGGAATTTGGGGAATTGTTTATGTTTCAGGCACATGAAAATGGCAGATGAAAAAGAAATGCCCTTGACCATATAGTTACATGTCTGAAAGGGAAAAAGAAAAAGAAAAAAAGGACAGCAGCTCTCTTGGTTGACTTTGTTGTACTGTATATGTGTTGTCTCTTAAAAGCACAGTTTTTCTACAGAAAACTCAGTAGAAAATATTTGTATCTAATTACTACGGCACCTTTCAATCCACAAACAATATGATAAAACTGATTTGTGTGTTGTGTGCGATTAAAGATGACTGGGTAATATGAAATTTGTTTGTAAATAAGGAGGTACAGAGTGGTTAAAGATTAATGATGATTAATTCTTAATGATAATATTTGTCTAATTTCTTTCAGATATTATGAACACTATGATGTTTTTTCAATTTCAACTAGTTCAGGCATTGTCTAGATGATGTGGTTGTAAATGTAGAAAAAAGAAGCTTAATCCTGTATCAATTCAGTATGCAACAAGGAGAAATATTGCCATACTGCAGTAACATTAATTAATCAAGTAATTAAAAATGTATTATTGCTCCAAATGTTGATGAAGAAAGAAAATGACTCTTTACCTTAAATGTATGTCATTTGGCAGATGCTCTTACCCAGAGTAACTTACAGTAGTACTAAATATTATTGTAGATTTCCTATAGAACTATTGAATTATTATAGATTAGTATAAAATTTTGCAGACAGATTCCTTGATACTACGGGCAATTTAGTTAATAGTGGTGAGTGTAAATCACTTACAGTTCCCACAGAACTTGGAACCAGGAACCTACTGTCAAATGCTCTATAACTGAATTCCCCTCACCCCACCTACGCTCTACCTAAATAATTTTCCCCAATATTCCCAGTATCACCTATGTACAATTAACAGATACAGTGTATGTGTACAGCTCAAAATGTTGTTTTATCATAAATATTGAGTGAGCTTGTAATATTCGAGGAATGTATAGTACACATGATGAGCAGAGAAAAGCTCTAAATTAAACATTAGAACATGCTGTGAGAAGAGCAGCTTTACAGTCTCCAAGTTGATCCTGAGCTTGGGTTACTGTGAAGTTTTGAATGGGTTTTTACTGGCTTCTCTGGTTCTCTCATACAGCATGCCAGTAAGTGGATGATAAATCACATCTAGGTGTGAATACACGCGCATGTGTGTGTGTGTGTGTGTGTGTGTGTGTGTGTGTGTGTGTGTGTGTGTGTGTGTGTGTGTGTGTGTGTGTTCATAAAGAAGATTAATAATGGTTGGATGTTTATGCTTAGAGAGACTCTTAAATTCAGATTCAGCTGGAAACAATTAGGACATAATTAACTTTGTGCTAAAATGTGGAGTTATCTTTGTTGCCCATCAATGTCGGTGATGACATATTCACATGGGAACCACATAATTAAACTCAAATCAGAAAATGTATTAAAAACAGCAGACCCCATAAATGATTTGGGGAAAACAAGTGTGTATATAGGACCAAGTATCTGTATGAACTCTGCTTTTAAATGTGTCTTTAATTGTGAAATAACAAAACAAGCACGAAGGACCAGAGAAAACCACAGAGTCCAAACAGAAAGAGTAAGCATCCTGACAAATGCAAATGTCTTCATTAATGTTCCATTACACACCTCACAGCTGGATAAGCTCGCTCTGGCCCCTTTAAGCCTTACTTCCTCGAGATGGTTCTTAAAAGGCCTCTATATATCATTTATTTGGTGGGATAGTATATGCTGCACTGCACTGACTGATGACAGCACACAGACTGAATTATTTATATACATAACTCACAGGATCAAAGACAAGATAAGAGGAACTGCATGTAAAGAAGAGGTGATGTCATGGTGTGTGTGGTTGAGTGAGAGGCTAGAGCAGACTGGTTTAGAAGGTAAACGCAAAGTTGACTTTCAGTTTTATAGGTGAAAAGTTGACTATAGCTTTCAGAAGCAATTTACAGATATTTTGCATTGTATATTTAAATGGAAAGAGGTTCAAAATGCTAGTATAAAAGATATATCTTGATGGATGGAAGGTTTAAATTCGGGAACTACGAGCTGCGTCGCAACGCTTTGGAAAAGCCCCTGCGTTGTCCACGCTCTGAACCACGTGTGAAATCTGGCCAATAGGCAAGAAGTGACGTCATCGGCGGGTGACGTCGCGTAAACCAGGAAGCTACAAAATGTCTGTGTGGTGGCAGCGACATTAGCTTCTGAATGTTCAGGTAAGCGCTTTGTGTGTGTATCTGTGCAGTCATAAGCGTACATGCAGGCAGAATTCCGATGTGTTGTTTGCTTAGCTTGGGAGCATGCTTAGTCGGCTTTCAAGGTAATCAGCTATTAGCATTTTAGCCGTGTGGCTATGCACTTCTGGCTGCTGGCCGAGCTTCTGTTCCCAGGGGAGAGCGCTTATTCGGCGGTTCCTGCTCCCGGTGCCTGTAACGCAGTACTCCGTATTTCTTTCTCTGAGGAGAGTGCGCTCCCTCGCGGCTCAGGTCACGCTTCGCCGAGGCTAGTGGTGCCGGTGGTAGGGAGACCTGCCGCCTCTCAGGAGGTGCAGACGGTCGCAGTATGCTGCTCCGGCAGTACAGGTACAGGAGTCTGGTCTGCTCGAAGCTTACCTATACTGGGTTCTGCCGTTTGGCCTGGCACTCTCATCCCGCACCTTCACAAAGCACGTGAATGCAGTGCTGACACCGCTGCGGCTCCAGGGCATCCGCATTTTGAATTATATCTATGACTGGTTGATATTAGCTTGATTAGAGTGTCAGACAGTCCGGCATCGAGATGTCGTTCTCGCCTGCATGAGGGAACTGAGGCTAAGACTGAACGCTGGGAAGAGTGTGCTTTCTCCAGGGCAGAGAACCACCTTCCTGGGCATAGTGTGGGACTCAACCAGGTTGCGGGCACAATTGTCTCTTGCCTGGATCAAAGTTGTCCTCACTGCAGTCAGAAGAGTAAGAGAAGGCCAGTCACTCACTGTGAAGCAGTTCCAGAGGCTGCTGGGTCTCATGGCGGCAGCATCCAGTGTGATTCCACTCGGCCTACTCCATATAAGACCTCTCCAGTGGTGGCTCCAGGGCAGAAGGTTCTCCCGGGGGGAAGTCGGGGCAGCTGTTTGTCCTCTGGTCTCCCCGCTCTGCTCGGGGTCAAGGCTCACTCCGTGTGGCGGCCTCTACGGCCTGGTCCGTTGGAGTCCCACTCAAGGACATTTGCAACACTGCGGGCTGGTCTAACCCCTGACCTTGTTGGGTTTTATGACCTCGACCTCAGAGCCACTCCAGGCTCCTCTGTCTTGCGTGCAGGTGCTGAGGCCCTCACACATTAGGCAGGGTCTGGTCAGTGTGGCGTGATCTCATCCCCAAAGCGTTGCTACACAGCTCAAAGTTCCCGAATGGGGAACGTCTCTAGGTTACGTATGTAACCCTAGTTCCCCGAGGGAAGGAGACGCTGCGTCCCTGTGCCACACTCCCTGCATCCCTGCAGCGCTTACCTTCTCTCTTTTGCAGAAGCTAATGTCACTACCACCACACAGCCATTTTGTAGCTCCCTGGTTTACGCGACGTCGCCCACCGATGATGTCACGTCTTGCCTATTGGACAGATTTCACACGTGGTTTAGAGCGTGGAAAACGCGGGTTTCGTTCCCAAAGTGTTGCAACACAGCGTTTCCTTCCTTCGGGGAACTAGGGTTGCATACGTAACCTAGAGACGAAGTCTTCTATCAGTTTGCTAAGCACTTTTAAAGCTTTACAGTTATGCTTATATTAAAATGGCTTTTAATATAATATAATTCATCTGTCTTTCAATAGGAAAATAAATGATTAGTACTTTAGGTTGCACTGAGACTAAGATGACTGTTTATAAAAATTCATGTTTTGCACAAGCTCCTGCAATATGAAATGCATTGGTCCAGTTTATTAAGTGCATGTGATGTTATCATGGGCATCTCTGAACTCATGAATGTGGGAGCGGATTGATATTGCTTTACTTCAGGTGTGATAGAGATCAAACTACAATTAATGGATATCAGGTGTCACTCAAATTAGTTTTCTTTGAAATGTGGTTCCTCTCCGGGTTTCTTAATCGTCTTGTCTCATGGAGTTTTTCCACCACTGCATCTGGCTTGACATAAGAGATTAACTTGGGGATAAAGTTATGGGGACAAATTTTATGAGGTGGAGGGAGGAGAGGTGGTAGCGTAGTAAGTAAGGCATGAATTTAAATCTCAGCCACACCAAGCTGCCACTCCTAGGCCCCTGAGTAAGGCCCTCTACCCCATAGCTGCTCAGTTGTATGAATGAGATAAATGTAAGTCACTCTGGACTATGGAAGATAAGGACGTCTGCCAAATGCCGTAAATGTAAAAGTTATAAATTTAACAATAATTTGCTTATTTAGTTTATTTCTGTAAAGTAACTTTGTGGCAATATCTATTGTAAAAGCATTATACACATACAATTTAATTAATCTGAATATGCCACCTTATGATGCAGAATATGCAACAGCTGGTTAAGTTATTAGTTATGCCATTTATATTTTAAAATAAAACTAAATATTTTTTGGTCAATGATAAAAATGATATCTCTGTAAACATGGTTTTTCAAAAAAAAAGTCTTGTTTACTGTAGATTTCTCTACTTTAGATCAATTATAAACTATGCTATAATGTTGCTGCAGCTGAGGATCTGATAGACACAAGCTTACACAGACCAGGAAAGTGCTGACATTTCTAGGGTATCAGGTATTTTTGTCCAGTGTATTTAACAGTCTCCCCAAAAAATTGTAGTTTAGTTCATTTTGAGTGTAAATCCTACAGAAATAGCTATCTAGAACACTAGATACAGATTTACAAGTCTGTAGGATAAGGACATTTCTACTAAAAAATAGTGGGGCTCAAGACGATATTGCTGGATTTTTGAAGCATAAATTTTTTTATATGGATATGGACAAAATATTTAAATAATTAATATGTGTGCAGTAAAAAAACTAATAATCTCACAGCTATAAGAGTCAAATGCACATCTGGTCATTTCTTCACATAGGTAACCATTACATAATCCATTCAGAAACTTTTTTTTCCTTTCCAAAAATGTATATATGCCTCTTGTGGGCCATGCCTTAGCATAGTGAAGGATAAATGTATTTCCAGGAAAACCTCTAAGTGGTTCATATCCCAAAGGTCACTGGAACACTTATGAAGAATTATACCTTCAGGCAAATGGAAACCAAAACTGTTTGAGTGTTGAAAAAGATAATCTACTACTATAATATAAAAATAAGGAAATTAAAAGCAAAAAAAAAAAAAATGAATAAGGCAGAAAGAATGGTCAAGTTGACATTTCAGGGTGAGGTAGTCTTTACAGTAGCATCATCAGTGGGGTAAACTGTCAGCTTAAAACAATTTTAAAAGTAGCTTCCACATGGAACATTGAGCCATACATTTAAATGTAAATGCAAATATCCATTAAATATTCACTTTCCCTTTATGATATACTGCATACACTTTTTTGTCAGAATATATTTGCCGCATATACATCAGTTAAAAAAAAACACTAATGTATTCCATGTCATGTGAGAAGATGTCTGCTGATTTGCATTTTAAAGTTGCCTCATCTGTGTTGCATTTTTATTTTAGTAATAAAGACTGACAGAACCGTAGGCACAGCTTCGCATATGGAGTATTACAGTTTCAGTATATCTTATCAGATGTTTTAATTTAAAGTAATACATAGAGTACTCTTCAGTATAAGAAAGCTATGAGCTATACTGAGCTATCCCAAGGTTTTAAAACTGCACAAATATTAGATACTTTAAGAGAAAGCAAACATTGAACTGCTATCTCTGCTTGTGTAGAATAAAAATGTCGATTCCAGGGCTCCCTTGATAGGCGAAAATAGCTAAAAAGCCGAGAAAAAAAATAATGTTAGATAGAGGCAGTTGAAATACCAGAAAGAAGAGAAAGAGGAGAGAGATGAAGTGGTTTGATGAATGATTACAGGTAAGGTTTTTCTTTTTTTTATTGCTGCTATGTTGTGCATGGCTGACTGCTCCAGAATCTGCTTTATAGTCTTACTGTCTACTTCTACCTACATATTAGAACAATATTTCTAAAATGCATTCTGTTCAGTGCTGCTGAATTCTTTAATCAAAAGGCAATGACTGGCACAGTGCTACCCATACTAAAGCACTACCCATACTAAAGCACTACCCATAGACAGTCGGTCACTTACAGGATTTAGACTGTTTTGTACTACTGGACGGTTCATTAGCCACATCAACCTGGTTGGGGTTGCAAACCCAGACCCTTTGCAAGGAACATTTGCTGAGGGGTGGGAATACACTTTGGATTGGGATTCCAGTGCAATTCAGGTTACAATGCAATTTTCCATAGTCAATTCACCTCCTGGCATGCTTTTGGAAGGTGAGAGGAAACCAGAAGACATGAAAGAATCCCACAGAGAGAACAAATACAAAAATTAAATACAGGCAGTAACTTAAGCTTAGAATTGAGCTGAGAGCTGTGTGCTGCCTTGGTGTTCAACTCATTTTGAAATGAAACAGTGACTATCTAGTTATAATCCACAAGGTTTGTACATTTACACTGGATAATATATTCAGCTTTTTAAACTTTTTATATATTAATTCATTTTATAAATGACATACCCTCAATATAAAGTAGATACTGTAAAGAGCAGGACTGAAATAGTAGTAATATGCTCATATACACTCATATACATATTGTTCAGAACCCAGGAACAAAAAATACAAGCTCATGGCAAAGCCAAAGACACATCCTTGTGTAACAGGACAAAACAAGTATTGTTTCTGCATGTTGCTGTCATTTGGTGTGAATCTTGTGAGTGTCACATGCAGGACCCACTGGATAAAGCATACCAGAGATGCAAAATGAGCAGTCTGCCCTTTCTATCTAATTGTTGTTTTCTATATGAGGGGGAAACGTGATTTGCACGATAAATTCTGCTCTGATGAAACAGAATTCACAAACCTTAACACACACACACACACACACACACACACACACACACACACACACACACACACACACACACACACACACATAATTCATGATGAGTGGCCATAACCATTACATAAATTGCTAATTGTGCCTGTGTAGCAGAGGCATTTTGTGTATAGGTCTACATGTGCAACTAGGCTTAGATAAAAAGGGAAAATGGGCACATTACTGCTTTCTAACAACATCAGTCCTATTCTCTATACTTTGAAAGATAATGTGAAACAATATGAGATGTGATTACTGCTATTATTTATTGCTCTTTTCAGTGCAAGCTGGAGGCAGAGAGCTATCCATCTGGGTTGCATAAATCTCCATCATACATGTATTAAGAATAAAATGGTATTGAATAATAGAACACGACAGGTGCCAGAACCCCATCATTGATCAAAATGATGGGAACTGATTACAGGGGCAGTGAAGATCCTGCTGCTCTATCTATCTATCTATCTATCTATCTATCTATCTATCTATCTATCTATCTATCTATCTATCTATCTATCTATCTATCCATCCATCCATCCATCCATCCATCCATCCATCCATCCATCCATCCATCCATCCATCCATCTATCTATCTATCTATCTGTTGAGCTAGCTAAAGTTGATCCATTTTTAATGGATGGTCTAATATGTTTGTTCTTGCTTTTGTTACATATTTAAAGAACAGACTGAAAGTGTAGTGTTTTGCTTTTCAAAGTTGAATGTTTTCTGACTTACGGTCAGCCTGTTCTAAAAATAATAGCCATGCCCTATCACACCATGGTTTTTACCTCATGGCTGCATGACATGTTATGTGGCTCCAACTGACTGATCTTTCTTTGTATTTTGTGGCATGGCTTACCTCAAATTTTGAACATTTCGAAATGTAACACTCTAACAACAGTAAGAATACACCGCTGCTGATTTCATCGGGTTTCAGAATGTGCAGACTGCACACTTCAGAGCATAAAAACAATGACTCAGATTCCTCCCTGGGAGCCAGTTTATTGCATTATTCTTTTTTTTCTGAAAGGCTGAGGGCCAGTTAAGTTGTTTTGTGGATGTAACACTTTTATATGACAGATATAACATCGACCTGGCATTCTGAAGCCAGATATGGAGAAAGCACTAAGAAGATACTTTACAAGTCTAAACAAATCTACATAGCTGCAAAGTAGTTTATTTTATTTATGTAACCTGTTCAGAGATTGAGTATGAGCAAACAAGTCTTGACTTGGAAATTACACTGGAGTACAAGATTGACAACGGCACTTTTAAAAAAAGAAAAAAAAAAGAAATCACAAAGATGGATTAAATAGAAATAGACAGACAGAAACACAGAGAAAGGGGGACAAAACAGCTCTAGATAACAGTGCAAAATGTTCAAAACAGGAAATAAAACTAGCTAACCTAATCACTTTACATATAATCATGCTGGGAAGTGCAGCTGTGAGAGGAGTGATGGTTTATTCATAGCGGCAGGTGAAGAAAGAGCTCTGCCATATATACTAGAATTTGACAGATGTTAATCTTCATCAGAGCCTCTTTACCAAGCTCATAGATTTTAATTCAACTGAAATGCTAATTACTTGCTTTTAGGTTAATAAACATTGCTTTTCAACAGCTATTAAACATTGTTTTGTTAAAATGGTCATCTTACTATTATTTCTGCAATTGCCCCATTTAGCTCCATATAATTATGAAATGCACCTATTGGTTAAAATGGGAACTATGACATCATAGAATCATGCTGCCACAGCTTGATTATTTCCACATATATGTTTTGACTGGGGGAAGGCAGCAGACAAGATAGTTATTATGTTTTTTCAATCAAACACAGATGAGTTTCTTTTAAAACATGTATTTAAACACAAGTTACCTAAATTGGATATTATAATGAAATGTCCACTGTTATCTAGCTAGCAATTAATGAACTAGGTTGTTAATGTGTCTTTGGGCTATAATTATCAGCAGAGGTGGGAAATAACGAAGTACAAATTCTTCATTACTGTACCCAAGTAGATTTTTTTTGGTATCAGTACTTTACTTCACTTTATTTATTTTTCTGACAACTTTATACTTTTACTCGTAACATTTTTACACAAATATCTGTACTTTCTACATTTTACATTTTCAAAACAGGCTCGTTACTGTAGTTTTAATCTATTTGGTGACCATCAGTCCATCAGCCTATTTCCTGTCATTTTGTGGGTTTTACAGTCTACCTCTGGCGTTTCATTTCCTGGCTCTCACACACCACAGATGTAGACTAGTTTATGAAGCTAACAATGAGCAGTCAGAAGGCAACAAGAAGTATGAGGTTAACGTGCTTGAGACAGAGGGAGTCAGCGATGTAAACATGACTGAGAACAGATTGCACATTCCTGATCACCTGATCATCATCATCTTTTCTTTGCTTGTGTTCTATATGGTAGTTGTTTACATTATTTTTTTTTTTACAATAATACATAGTATATATACATTATATACAATAACAATATATTTATTAGGTAAAAAATTTTGTTTTAATATATCAATTAAGGCTGTCAAAGTGCTAATTAGTTTTAATGGCACTGGATTTATTAACGCGATAAAACGCAGCATGCATTTCTGTTTGACTTTTTTATGAAAAATAAATAAATTAATTAATTAATTAATTAATCAATTAAAGAGGCAAAATCCAAACCATCAGTGCAACACATGTTTATTTACAATGTCTTTTCTTTGCTCAGATATAAAAAATATATATATAAGCTCTATCAGAAAAATCTTTTTTATCAGTAAACATTTGTTTTCCTGATGCGCCAAGTTTCAAATCATCACCAAAATCCGCTATGATGCACACAATTCCTCTGAGGGTCGACAATCACACCGGCATGTTTTGTGGCATTTTTTCCTCGTAACACCAAAACATAAATTACTGTCTTTTTTTTATTGTACAGATAAAAGCAATAGATCAAGGTTTCTCAAGGTTTCTTCCTCATAACATCTAAGGGAGTTTTTCCTTGCCACAGTCGCCCAGGTTGCTCATCAGGGATAAACACACATCATTCATCTTAATTCTTAAGAAATTAGAAATTAATTTGACTTGACTATGTATTAACATCTATGGAGCTCAGAACCTACTCTGTAGTGGTAATCAGTGTCCCACATTTCCCAATTCAGTCTTCTCAATGGCATTTGTGTTTCAAGCCTGCAGAAGTGGGAAGTAACTAAGTAAATAAAAAAACTTTGTTACAGTACTTAAGTAGATTTTGTCTGGTATTAGTACTTTACTTCACTATATATTTATTTTCACTCATTACATTTTTAACACAAATGTCTGTACTTTCTACTTCTTATATGTTCTACCCATCAACATATTTATGTTGGTTGTTCAGCCTGGATACATTCATTAGATAACAAAATTTAAAATTAAATATATTAATTAATTATGTATTAATATATATATATATATATATATATATATATATATATATATATATATATATATATATATATATATATGATGTAAGGTCCAGTTACCAGCGTGACACTAAAACTGGTAGTAGTAATGGCTACTTATTACTTACTGTAAGTTCATGTCATGGCATGTTTACTTTACCTTGAGTGAAAAAGTGTAATCAGTAATCCACCTTTTACCAGAGTCTTTTAAAGCATGTGTATCTGTACTTCCACTTGAGGGAAGGATGTGTGTATTTTGTCATCTCTGCAAGCCTGAAGGGAATAATACGCATCTTCATATTAGTTTATTTAAAAACTGCCCACTCTATTTAAGCACAAAGATTTAGAAAAAGATCAGTTTGTAAAATCCGCAGCCAGTCACATCCAATTACTATCAGATTACTGGTGGATACCACTAAGCAATCTAGCCATATGTTTGGACATGTTTCCAGTACAGATGGTCATGAGCTAATGATCAACTGCCGTTTTGTTCTCTGCAATGGTAAGAGGTGATGAGCTGAAATGAACAAGCACACAACAGGTCTCTGATCATGACCTGCTCAAGTATCCTCGTTCCAAATTAACAACATGAATAACTGCTGGTTCAATACGTGACAAGAGACCACAACATATCATTTCAAAGCCTAGGACTAAGAAATTCAATGTGGATAAAAAGATTTATTCAGTTAAATAACCACAATTTTTCCAAACATTTCCAGTGCTTCAGAGAGTTGACTGCTGCTGGAAGTTTTCATGACTGAATAATCACAAGTGAGCCAATATACTCACTCTGGAGACTTTAAGGTCATCACAGGTCAATGTTTTTGCTTAGCACATCTGCATCAGTCACAAGAGTCCACATCGTTAAAAAAATAGTAAGTAAAGCATTAAACTACAGGCTACATTTTAAGTCTATACTAGCGTAATTTGTTTAGCAAAAAATTTTACTTTTTGATTGCACGTTTGCATATGTATGAGGACTGCAATAGATGTGTATGAAGAGCTGCTATGAGGGGTGGGAAGTGCCATTTGGGCAACTAATGCAGACATGGAAAGGGGTGTACAAAATAAATATCAATAGAAGAGTCTTTGTGACAGTTTTATTATTGAGATTTGGCTTTCACCTGTGATCTCTCACACAGAAGCAAATATACACAGCCGGTAAAAAAAAAAAAAAAAAAAAAAACAGCGAGACAGATTCAGTGTCTACTGTTCTATTAGAATGTACGGAGTCTGGCAATGGAAAATGTGAGTGATACCACTGTTCCAGGAATTAATGAGCTCCTTAGCCTCCAGCAGCCTGTTGACTAGAGATTCCTCATCCACTTCAGCCTACATTTTCTTCCATTAAGCTTTAATTCTAATCAAAGAATTTCACTGAAGGATGAGATAACTAAATAATTTATGAGCTGGAACAGTGGAAATAAGGGAAGGTATGTATGCAGCTTTTGTAGCACAGGGTGAAACCAAAATAAAGGAAACATTCATTAAGGAAACACTATGACAGATGAAATGTGGCTGCTGTGGAGAAAAGCAGACTAGGAAAGCAATTGAAGAGAAGTTATCCGCTATTGATAGCAACAGATAGCAACACAATAATGCTATCAACAGCGCTATTGTGCCAATATTGCATTTATTTACTTACACTTGCAAAAAATGCTCCAAGATTAAAAGCTGTCACTAATGTCATTTGTAAATTGTCAGATTAAAAACTGACATGCCAACTGCAAACTGTGCTCTGTGAAGAAATCATACTGCCGCATCTTCCTACTATAAAATAAACCTTCTAAAACGTCTTATGGTTTTATATGTAAAGATATTAAAGCGTTTGGTGCAGTGATGTAAGCATGCAGAGAAACTGTAGCCCAATTCAATTGTTTTTGAGGACATTCAGGTCAAAGGTTAAATATGAGACAATGGATCAGAATTTTAGCATTCATGCCATTAGGTCTTGATGTGTTAAACAGCTTAGAACATGGCAGTTGTGGCAGCAGACCACCCAGTTTTAGGTGAGCAAAAGTATAGGAACAAAACTATTAGATTATCAATTTTTTTCTTTTTTCCCCTTCAGTCTTCTCTTCAAGAGATAAACAAACATGCCAGAAGACTGTTAATGCATGTTATCATTTAAATTAGTCATAATAAGATATTTTTTTGCTTTCTTTTCCTTTTCTATCTAAATTAGAGGTTGCAAAAATCATATGAGTATACTCCCAAGTGTGGGAGTAAACATAGGAAATCTGAAAAACAACACTAGGTTCCTGTCTACTGACTCATCTTTGCTGCAATCTTTGACAGCAGTACAAGTTATTCACAGTTGCTGCTGTGTTTTCAAAGTAACTCTAGTAATAGAATCTGTCAGGACAATTATAAGTGTTTAGCTGCTAGCTTGTTTCTAGCGTGAAATGCTAACCAATTTACAAGCAATATTAGTCATATTTCTTATTTGGGCTAAGATAGGATCTGTCTTTCACTGTTACTGGAACACCCTGGCCCAGTTATTGTAAGGTTCACACCCTTTACCCTTATTCAGAAATTTCATTCCAAGTGGGCAAACTTTGGTCTGGAAACATTTTATGTTTAAGATTAAATCACATTAATGAGGCACCTGAATCGTTTCATGTATTTGAAACATCTGCTGGGTTAAATCTAAATGTGATACTAGGAAAGCTTTCCTAAAGATAACCACACATACTGCACATTATTTATTTACTTATTAACATGGATATATTAAGACAGAATTGATTGTTAAGATGCGTATTACTGCTTTTTCTTATCCAAACCTATCCACCATATTTCTGATAACACGTGCAATACACATCCATAACTTATGGTTTTTTTTTTAGATCCTAAGTTTAAAAAGTAATGGACAAAGTGGGTAAATCAACATTCTTGAGTATACAGTAAAATAAAACTGAAGCCTGTAAGTTTTAACAATATATGTTATATGCAGACAAGGAATGAAACAAGTTAACATGTCTTAAATAAAAAACCCTGTCATGAAGAGTGAGTAGAGTCAGTTCCAGGTTAATGTACAATAATATTGAAACTGTGTTTACTCACCCTCATGCACAAATCAATCACTTCCAAATCAATGCTGGTCAACCGAGTTCATCACCGCGTAAGCCTATTAGAGTTTCAGTTTCAAGTGATGAGGTACTTATTTATAATAGTGGGCAATTTAACTCTAAAAAGATCAATGGACTCACCAATTGATTATTAAAGTGCAGACACATTAGAGACACCAATCATTTTTATTTGAAGTGAGTGCAATAGAGAAAATCACTGCCATCAGTAGTAATAAATAGGTGAAGTTATATAATACAATCTTCGAAGCTGGTTCATCCAAAGGCTATTTTTATATGTCTATCTAGAGTTGAATTTCTTTCTTGATTGTTCTCATAAGCCATTTTTTTTAATAGAAGTATTCAATTGATTCTGCAATCAGGGCAACAAAACCACATTTTTTTTTATAGTGTTATAGTCAAAGTACAAAAGATCTATAAATTTATGCTTGAATGAAATGCTTTTGCTTCTTCCCAGTTCATTCACCTGAATATCCCCATCCAGTAGCTAGTTCTCCCTTCCATATGACAAATACCAAAAAAAAAAAAAAAGATATCTTTTCTAACTGCTGCTCATGCTGCATTACAGAGCTGTGTAACACAAGAAACACGCTATCTACATTTTTCCACACACACAAGCTCACTGATTCTGTGACTGACAGAAAAAATAAATAGGCCATCAATCATGAAAAAATTTCTAAGTTAAAAATTGGCAAGTGGGCCAATGGTAAATTGTTTCTGATAACTGAAGGGTAAGGAATAATAGAGGTCTATTAGCTGTGCTAATAAAAAACTGACAGGGCAAAATACATTCAAGGAGTCCACCACAGACCACATTTTTTTTCCCCAGGCATATGGTTCACTGATGTTCATAACATTGGTGCAACAATAATTTTCAGCTTGTCTATAATGGTTGTCATTTTAGAAGAATTACGCATTCCACCAATAACACATATTGTATCTTTAAGAACACACAAAACTGTGTTTGATAGAGTACAGACTGCTATTAAGCCAAATGCATGATTTTCTAGTCAACGCACAGCTGTTGTGTGACCTGAGTTAACCTCACAACAATCTGTGCATGTATGCATACACACACACACTTAAAAAAAGAAAAAAAAAAGTAAAAAAAGAAATAAATAAAAATAAATATCCACTGACTGCAAAATCCAACAGTTTAAGAATCATGCACCCAATAGACACATGCACATCAATATCCAGTGGAGAAAAGCGTAGCCTATTAGAAAGTGCATGTGGGGGCTTTGACCACTGTAGCATGAGTATTGATCTAAGGGCATTGTTTGTGGAAACATTCACCAGAGATTTCTGTATGTTCATACAAAAACATTGCAATCATTGCATGATGTTCCATACAGAATTTACAAATACAGACAGCATTGTTTGTCTGCCTCGTGCCTCATCTCTGCTCTACACACAACATTGCAAACAGAGATGTGGTTAATGTTATGCCCATGTTTTAAGTACCCCAAAACTGAATATCCTGTATTCTAGCAAAATAAAATTGTTTGACAAATATATTTGCCTTCAGCTGGCTCGAGACTTATAAAGTAAGACTTGATCATGAATTTGTATTTATTAATTTTCATTTATCCTTATGCCCTACATTTCAAGTAGCTTAGCAACTAATAACCATATTATATAAGTGAAGTGTTCTGGTATTGCTCTAACCTTGTACAATAAGTGAACTTCCTCTAGTTTTAGAGCAAACCATACTCTAAATACTATAAATTCTCAACACACAAATATGTTTGTACAACACACACATAATTAAAATCTATTTTAATATAGTGGGTTTTAAATCAATAAAACAGATACACTTTACCCATTGTCCTATCCATAGAGTACCCTAACGTGTTCCTGTTGTGTTGCTTGGCAACAAAGGCTTACTGAAAACACACTACATTGCCAAGTGGAAGATTTCTTTATTGTGAATAAAAATAATAATAAATGTAGTTATTTATTGTAACGCACTACATTGTTTTTTTGCACCATCTTATAAATGGAAAGGTATTGAGTTTATGGGTGTCAGTAGTTTTATCAGTTTTAAACACATCCTTACTCTCGTTCAAATGCAGTGTAATGCACGTCCTCTCGTGGCTTATTTCATTAATGAACTGCACATGGTACAACCCGTGAATATGGAAAAGACAGGCATTAGACAGGGTCATCGACCTTTTCATACAAGAGGAAGAGGTAATGCATTGTGGCTGATAGAAGTGTAAACAAGGGACAGCATGGACAAAGAAAAGAGACAGCAGAAAGCAAAGACGCTGGGCCACACGGATCATATTTATCGACCATGTGATCATCCACAGTCTATGTATGGCAGAGACTGGAGAGAAACAGTTGTGTTAAGTGAGCCAGTCAAAATAATTATCCATAATCAAGACATGCAGAAGTGAAAACAAATATTTCATCATGACATTTCATTCAAATCATACAGTATTTCAGTTTCAAAGCACATACAGACTATATTTTTCTTGTACTTATTTCATACTGTAGGCTTAAATGACTACCTCATGCTGGTAGCAGAAAAGAAAAAAAACAGACAGAAGTCTGTAATGTGGCAATAGCAGACCATGCCATAAAGCTGAAGGAGTTCCAGAAAGAGATCGGAGAAGGTGAAGGTAACCTTTTAGCACATTGGCTCAGTCAGCTTTTACACACTATTATTGCTGAAGAGTATGAATGACATGAGCATAGCACAACACTATACATATACATATATATATATATATATATATATATATATATATATATATATATATATACTCAACCTCAGGTATCCTCAACCCTCATTCTGAACACCAGCATCCCACTACTCTACTCCCTGTTCACTCATGACTGTGCTCCTCTGCATAACTCCAAAATCGTCATCAAGAAACAACGATGAATCAGCCTTCAGGGAAGAAATTCAAAGCTATTCAATAAAAAGAATTCATTTGATATTCTCACGTTTTATTCAATATATTCAGTTTTCATTCAATATATTCAAAATCCATTTAATATTTTAGGAATTCATTAAAAAATATGAATTCAATTCATATATTATATATTATATATATATACATATATACAGTACAGACCAAAAGTTTGGACACACCTTCTCATTCAAAGAGTTTTCTTTATTTTCATGACTATGAAAATTGTAATTTCACACTGAAGGCATCAAAACTATGAATTAACACGTGGAATTATATATGGAATTATATACATAACAAAAAAGTGTAAAACAACTGAAAAATGTCATATTCTAGGTTCTTCAAAGTAGCCACCTTTTGCTTTGTTTACGGCTTTGCACACTCTTGGCATTCTCTTGATGAGCTTCAAGAGGTAGTCACCTGAAATGGTCTTCCAACAGTCTTGAAGGAGTTCCCAGAGAGATGCTTGGAACTTGTTGGCCCTTTTGCCTTCACTCTGCGGTCCAGCTCACCCCTAAACCATCTCGATTGGGTTCAGGTCCGGTGACTGTGGAGGCCAGGTCATCTGGCGCAGCACCCCATCACTCTCCTTCTTGGTCAAATAGCCCTTGATGCCTTCAGTGTGACTCTACAATTTTCATAGTCATGAAAATAAAGAAAACTCTTTGAATGAGAAGGTGTGTCCAAACTTTTGGTCTGTACTGTATGTATATGTATGTATATATATATATATATATATATATATATATATATACACACACACACACACACACACACACACACACACACACACACACACACACATATACACACTGTATTTACTGGAGCTTTGTTTCCACAGAAATGGTTGATGAAGTGATACTGGAGAAACTGTACTTATACTAACTTTTATGCAGCTTACATAATCATATTTATATACACACACACACACAAAAAAAAAAATATATATATATATATATATATATATATATATATATATATATATATATATATATATATATATATATATTTTTTTTTCCCTATATATTCTATATAAACATAATAAGCCACAGGTCAAGGTGTGTGTGTGTTTGTATAGTGCCTACAATGGACTCTATGTACATCATAGTTCAATAAATTTTTTATAAAGTCCTGTTTTATACCCATGCATAATTTACATCAAATTAATTAGATTTATTTCTTGCAATCTTGTCAACAATTAAATTAACTACGGCAAGCTGAAACTTCAAATCTAAGCCGCTCTATTTGACAAAATTGCACATTCACTGCAAAAGAAATGCAACATCTCTATCTAGTGGTGTAAATGGAAATATACACAAAAAATAACATTGCAGCATACCAGCATATAGAATATGCTAATATGGTTTCCCTATATGACAATTAATACAAAATAGAATCAATTGTTTTATAAATTCTGTTTATTTGCAAACAACAGTTTCTGATGAGTGACTTTGAAAGATTCGCAAAAGATTGTCAAAAATATTTGTCCTTTAGTGTGTTACCTGCATTTCGCATGGCCTTGGTCAAAAACATCTTGAATGTACATGAACCCTCCATGTGACACCAAAATACATTTGAATTATAAAATATAGCAGTATAAACATCTGAACTATTGATAATTACAAGTCTTCTTAGAAAACAGCACATCTGTTTAGCAGTGTTCTGTAACCTGCTTACTGTTATCCTAATGAAAATGGTAAATAGCAGTGTGTATTTGAAAAAATAAATTATAATGTCTATTGCACCTCCTGTCAATGGGTGTATAGAAAAAACATCTTTGCTCAAGTGTAGATTTGAATCTTCAGATGTAAATGTCTGGTTTGCAAAATCACTTTTCTAAAAGCCTACAGTGTAAACAAGATAAGAAAAACATCCAGAGAGCAAATGAAGGATATAAAAAGGAAATATAAGAAAAGAAAATAATCTTAAAACAAAGTCTTTAAATCAATTTAAGACACAAAATCACACAAATCACACCCCGGAAAGCTACATTGGGCAAAGAACAGTAGGTTTTTAAACACCAAGGCGCTCTCAAGATAATGCAGCAGGAGTCCATGCCGTTTTTGCCGTTTTCTGAGCATAGACAAAAACGCAAAAAGAATTCAGTTCCATTGTTAATCAATCATTAGAGTAACAAGCTCCTTTCACTACAAGTTTCTACAAGTAAGCTTCTATAAATGTTCTAATTTTCACTAATAGAAATGCTTAAGTATATTTTAAGACCTATACTCCTAGTTGGCCAATTTTAATAAGTCTTAATTCTAAATACTTGGCTCTAGAAGGTACCATTAGCATACACAATGGCTTGTTGTTTTTTTTTTTTTATTGTGATACAGTTCTGAAGATTGAGACCTAAAAAAAAGGCATAGTAGAGCAAAAGCAGCATTTGACCTGATGCCATCAAAAAAAGCAATTGTGCAACAAACTGCAGATCAGCATTTGCAAGCAATTTTCTCCACATGTAAACATGTCAATTCTTGATGGTACACATATCAAACTTTCAACCCGTCGAGCCAAGCGTTAAAGTTTTAATCAAATTAACTATGGCACATTTCTTGAAAAAAATGATCCAGCAACAGCTAATAAAAGGCTAAATATGGAGCTGAAGTACATGTAAATCCCTGATTTGGTCACATCTATTATTATTGCTAGAAGTTCAATTCGAATAGTTTTGACATACACAACAGTAATAACTACACGCTTCACAGCATAATAACAGCCTACTAAAATTATAGCACCTATTTGAATAAATATTTCTTTTGTGTGAATTTCTATTAAATGAATAAGCATGGGCAAATTTGGACAATGATTCAGTTCTTCCCAAATATAACAATATGTTTTGGATTTTTTTTTTGTTAGTTTTTTTTTTTTAAAGAAAAGAAAAACAGATTCCTGATGACGAATCTATCATGATTTAACATGTAGGCAAAATATCAGCATTATCCATATGATCGAAACAAATGTGCTTTTGCCAGTCTGCATTGTTCCATGCTGAGCTACAAATCGAATATGACAAGTTAATCAGTTTCTGCATCAGATCAATTTCATGCCAATATCAAATGACGCATGTCAGCTTCATTACGGCTCCAAAATCCACTGTCTAACAGTGTAGCAGCATGCAGAGTAGCGGCCAGAATGTAATTTCATAATAAAGAACTGCTTACATCAGCTTCTTCCATCTTCAATCATGCATAAAACATTAAAACAACTTTTAAGGGTTCCACAAAAAGATGACTCATTAGTTAGAAACTAAATACTGGCCTTTGGTCTTCTATGTATGGAATATGACAGTGTAATTGTGTTATTTCTTCGTCATTTTAATGGCCTGAGAATTAAAACCTAGTGTAAATGCACCATTAAAGGTTGAGGATCATACCAATAAAATAGTTTTCCTTATGTCCAAATGTAAATGTATTCAAACGAGTTGTGCCTAAACTGGTTCCATTTCACTCCTCTTAAACTCACAGGGTGGTGTGGAATAAATCCTTGTGTCCTTGACTGTTCATTGCAGGTGTTCCAATGCAGACAAAGTGATCCCCTGCCTCCCACTAACTATAGGCAGACAGACCCAAATACCTCTTATCTATCCAATGCTTATTAACCAAAAAGACTTGTGGAGCATCCTGCTGAAATGCAGGATGCTTAGAAAACATATCGCTGACTGGACACCAACCACAAGACCATTGTGCATGCTGATGCCTGTGTCACTTGGAAACAAATGCCATTTCCAGTTAATAAAGACCCATCCCTTTTATATGCAAAGCATGACAGACTATATGACTTCAAGCTACACAGCCACAAAGACAACATGACCCCTTGCCCCTTAACATACATTCCTTTTAAGCTTTGACTTATAAGACTAGCCATTTCAGATGAAAGTCAACCCTTGTGCCTTCTGATAGCCAAGACCATCACAATGTGCACAGTGGCCAAATGTATACAACTCGCTTCTATGAGTTCTAATGAAGGATCGTACCATCAGAGCTTACAATACTTGCTGCTTGGTTTGACTGTAGTCATTAGAACTTAGATTTACTAAGAATGCTATTCCACCATAGTACACCAATGAGTAATGTCAGACCAGTACGTGAAGCATTACTATGGTGAGGATGCTTACTTTATTTCAGCAGCCACATTAATTATCTCCATAACTCCCTAGGTATTACAGAAGAAGGTTGTCAGTCAGTAGCCATACCAATCACCATAACCAAGCATATCTTTCAGAGAGAAATTCCAGCATATGGATGAGCTAAAGGGTATTTCTAGCAAAACTTTTAAATGGACTAGTGTCCAACTGAAAAGAGATACTAACCCTTGCTTCCTACAATCTCAAACACAAACCAGCTGGAACTACAATCCATCTGGTCCTCAAAATCTTCCTCTTGGTTCCTAGACAATACCATATTGCAAGTCCATTCAGACAGTGTTGTGATGGACAGTAGTATCAACCATCTGGGTAGCAGGAGGTTGAGCAGATCGCTCTGTCTTACATAAAATATCCTTGGGTAAGCCCTTACAATGTCTTACAATGTCTTACAATGTCACCAATGGCAACTTTTCTCTCAGGGATGATCAGGTGGACAGTCAGTTACATTCATCTGCCCCAAAATGTCTAAACAGAAGCTGGATGGTATCAAGCATTTGACACCATCCATTTGATACAAGACAGTACCAAAATCATATCCTCTATATGAGATGTGCCAAAAGGTCTGTACTGCAGCTATGTGGGTGTCACTTTTCATTTTCTCATGATATTGTTGGCATTGTCTATTCAGGTGTTTCACACCACTCTTGGCTATCAAAAGAGGTGAAATAGAATGGTTAAGTGAGTAAATGTGACTTAATGAACCTCGGATAACTGCCAGAAAACTTATGAGGGAAAAAAAAAGGAGTTTTCCAGGTGTTTCACACAACCCCAGACTTCATATAAGCACAGTCATATA
This sequence comes from Silurus meridionalis, assembly GCF_014805685.1. Taxonomy (NCBI): domain Eukaryota; kingdom Metazoa; phylum Chordata; class Actinopteri; order Siluriformes; family Siluridae; genus Silurus; species Silurus meridionalis. The sequence continues at coordinate 12,145,809 of NC_060889.1, forward strand.
TGTAACTAGCAATTTCACTGGTCACAAATATACTATTAAAAATCCTCCATATATAAATGGCTGCCATTTTCCAGAAAGCTGGCGTGAGGTCAGTTACACATATATCCCCTACTATGAAAGTAACTTACAATACTTAAAATTATTGTTTCAATTGCAACCCATGATTTAACTTATGTGAATAAGTTATAGTTATGTGAGCCATGAAATGCACTTGTCAATGAGCTGCTCTATTAGGGTATTTTAAAACATTCTCATGAAAATAAACATTTCATATCAAATCTAAGCACACTGTTGTTCAAGTACTTAGCACCAGACAATGTGGCCTATGCTAATTGAAGCAATATAAAAAAAAAAAAAAAAAAAAGAAGTCCATTCCCCTGTGGTGATGCAACATACAGTGTAGGACCCTTCTTAGTGGAACAATAAAATAATAAAAATACTATATCCAAATAAACCCAAATATATTATCATATAAATGCAATAACCATGCAGCAATGTATAAATACCCGTCTTTTCTAAAGTCTTCCAGAGTCTGACTTATTGATTTGATTGTCCTGATCCATGCAGGAAGAACAATTCTGGTGATCTGGTGAGTTCACAGATTTTGTCCATCATGCCCACAGATACAGTGTGGGAGTTTTCATACCTTCCTTCCACAGGGCCCTTATCATCTTCATTACAATGCACATTCTGGTGACACAGGTGACCCCTAGGGTGTGGAAAAACACGGGTCCTGAAGATGAGCAGAACAATGTGGGGAAACTAGGAGCAGACGGAGCCGAGTGAGGATGCAAGAGTGCACACAGGTGTGGGCCAGCCGTAGAAGAACGGGTCAGTCATGGGGAAAAGGAAGAGCAGGAAGAGCAACACCCCCAGCACATAGAAGAATAAAACAGTAAGGCGATGTGGATGTTCCAGTGCTGAACTCAATGCCGGAAAACCCATGTAGTTACAGAATGAGTGACACAGCACAGGGCCTACCAAGTGACCTAAGAAAAGCAGAAAAAAGCAAACAGAGTAACATAAGAAAGAGAACAAGGTAGGCTGTGGCTAGCTGTTCTAGATTTTTTGTTTTTACTTCTGAAAGCATTTAAAAAACGAAAATGCAATAAACATTTTCCTAAACAAATGTCCCATTTTATGTTTTGATTACCCATGTGCATAAATAAGGTATTACATAGCAAGTTCCATTTTCTCAAACATGAAATGATTTGCACCTGTTCTGAGAAATATAAAGGCAGTGTAAGCCCCAAATACTGCTGTGTATGAGAACTGGAACACTGCAACATAAACACAGACAGCCATGAAGCATTATAAGCCAAATATTTCATATTAATATAAATTAATACAGAGGTTATGAAGCTTTTGATATACCAGCAGAAAGAAAAATTCCTGAGATGGTCCCTTGTCTGAAGCGCAGGAGCTCAATCACATGGTGAAAATGTGCTGCCGTTACACACACACACACACACACAGAGTAAAATAAAACATTAAATTAGTACTTTTTAAAAAATTAATAATTACATTTAAAAAAAAATCACTTTAATGACACTCTGTAAGTTGTTCTGAAATGCCATCAATGTATATGTAATATAAAAAATCTGAAGACTTCTAGACACTCAAACCATATAAGAGTCTGCAGTTTAAGTTGCACTCTTGCACTTACCCACACCAAAAAAAAGTGGGCATGTGAAAATTGCTGTGGATGGTCCTGTACAGGGCACCAGCATGGGTAGCATACAAGCGCGGAATACCAGCTCCTCTGTTAGCGGTGCCACTACCTGATTCCTCAGCCAGCGCATGTCACTCAGACATAATGTCCAGAAGCGTGGATCTGTAAAAAGAGTAAATCGCTTAAAAATAACAGCCACACTGAAGTAGACTAAAGCCAGAATGGACATTTTTTTTAAATGAATGCCTGAACAATTTCAAATAAATTCAATACTTTAGTGCAAGAGCAGTTACACAAAAATGGCAGACAAATGACACAAAACAAGTCAAATTATTATTATTTCACTTTTTTTTTTAATGCAGTGGTGGTAAATACTACATTATGAACCAAATGCTTTCCGAAAGCCTGATCATTTTTGTCCGTACAAACAATAAGACAGAAAATTGCACAGACAGATGACAAAAATAACATATAGCAACATATCATTCATAGATAGATAGATAGATAGATAGATAGATAGATAGATAGATAGATAGATAGATAGATAGATAGATAGATAGATAGATAGATAATCCTCTCTCTCTCTCTCACTCACACACACACACACACACACACACATATATATATACTTGATTTGTGAAATGTGTTACTGATAATAAAGATTTTCTTAAAATGTTTCATGAGATGATCATTGACATATGTATGTCTAAATGTATGTATCTAATAAAAATGAAAACTGGGACTTGCATAAACATTGTTTAATCTACAAAACGTGTTTCTCACCAACAGCCACTTTGATTGCATCAATAAAGCCCCAGGGGCAATCCATGGCTAACTGGATTAGAGGCCCAAGGAACAGGACCTATGACAAGAAAGTAAACTGCTTCAGGGTGATCCTTTTAATATAGATTCATTTTAATAAATACTGAAAGTCCCATACATCGCATCGTTCTTCATCAAAATATTATAATTTGACCAGTATCAAAGAAGCATGGTGGGATGAAGAAGACTAGGTTCAACAAGTACCAGTAATCATGTACTACATGCCTGAAATGCCTAAAACCATGATTAGTTGTTCCCAGTCCTGGAGATCCATTACACTACACAGCATTACAATGAAACACCTGATCATCACAGAGACTGAAGTGAAGCTTGAAACTACAACAAGAAAAGAGCTGCAAGATACATATTTTTATGTGATGCACATTTATAGCTAACTTTTTAAAAAGTTTTCAATATTCATTCATAAAAGTACATAATCTGTAAAGTCTCTGTAAATGAGTTACTATAGAAAAAGCAACATTTCAGAAATGCATTCACATAAACCAAAAGTAATGTCATATCTTCTGTTCACAAAATGAACCAACACCTTCTGACCAATCCGATCCGACATTTCCAGTAATATTAACAATAATGTACATAAAAACACACACACTGTATTTTTTAGCATGCAAAAGAATGCTTGAAATGCTTCGAACATGATCATCTGCAGCTTTCACATGCATCAAATGCATTTGTTAAATCGATAGAAGTGTCCTAATGAAATCTAACAGCAGATGTCCATTCCTTACCATGGTCAGGATGAGGGGAAGAATGACGGCTGGAATGAGGCCCTCAAATCGGATTCCCATGAGAGCTAATAAGGAAGGAGTAGGCTTTTGTGGGAAACAGAGACCAATTAAAAGCAACAACAGAACAACAGAGCAGTCATATTAACCATTACTGTACCCTTTAACAAGACATAAATGCATTTGAAAGCTTTTGCTTTGTAATTATATGCATGTTATACACAGAACTGCCTGATTGTCGTATACTACTCATCTATCTATCATGTATGCCCTTGTTTTTAGCACATCTGTTGCTATATAGTGTGCTTCTGGGCCTTTGGTAATTTCATTATACATGCCTACAGTACATTATTAATATGCCTGGCAATATTCATTTTCACTGTACATATTCCCCCTGTCAGAATTTGTATTAATTGTCCTCTAGCCCTTTCTTAATGACTATCTATAGTACACTTGTACCTGCAGCACCCCAACAAACAAATCGGACAGCCAGCAACCATATGATATCTGCTCAGAAAGTAATGCATGTAAGAATTAGGTGTACCTACAAACTGTGTGTATAAAATACGTGTATAAATATGCAGCTGCATTTGCAAGAGCACAAACGATCGTGTGCATTTCTTGCACAGCATTCAAAACAATTAATTATTTAATTGAGGGTTTGGCTGTTGAAAAGGAATATAGTACTCTAGTTAATGCGATATGTAACATATGCCTTACATTAATATTTAACCACTGTTCAGCAAACATTTACTCAGCTGTGCAGCACATTAGATAGAAAGCCTTTGGAAATGGTCATACATGTTAAAATCGTTTACATACTATCACAGATTGTTGAGATTATATATGATATGAAGCAAACCTTTAACTCTTCTCACCTGAATGCCTGTGAACTCCTTCCATCCCCACACAAAAAGTGGAGAAACAGCTGATACAATCAGCACACTAGTGAAACGCCTCTTGATCACTGATGGGTGGTCCCTTGTAGTACAAATAGACAGACACACATGCAATCGGAAACACAAGGAATCAAATTAGACAGTGAAGTATATAGTAGTCTCGTAGTGGACACCTGTATGGGGAGAAAATGCAAGTGTTTTAAATTTTTCTGCGTGGAATTGAACCTTGTGCTATTTCTGTTTGTGTGAATCTCTCAGCAAGCCTTAGTTTTGCTTTACACTCAAGGCAAGCATTTTATTCACAGCCAAAATGAAACCAAAATCATTAGCTCTTATAAAAATCAAGTGGATATCCAAAAAGCTTGTCAGCACACGGTGGAGATTAGGGTTCAAGATCAGTTAAGAACCATACAAAGACAAAGGGTTTCCTGCATCTTTACATTGTGACACTAGGTTTTTAAGTTTAGAGGCGTATCAGGGAGAACAATGTTGATCTCTCTTTCCAGAAGGTGTTTATAAATAAAACATTAAGCCTTTTCAGACACCAATCAAAGCCTCTGCACAAATATCCATTACCTTGACCAGTATCCACAGTAACAGCATGACAGTGTGTACATAAAACACAACGTTCTGTAGAGCTAGTTAGAAGGTGCCATGGTTAACATAAAAGCAGATTGTGTAGCAGTATCCGAGGGCATGCAGAACAAACGATACCTGGGCAAGTCACTTTTCCAGACGTATAAACTTCCAACATAGGAGCATGCGAGCAGTAAACAGGACAGTACAGAGATCCAGCAGAGTCCAGCAGGAGGAACAAACTCATCACGGTGACTGCTGCTGCGCATCTGCTGTGAACTCAAACCCGGCATCAGATCATTGTCCTCTGGCATGGCGACCCTGACACCCCGCAGACTCCAGACGATCTAAGACTACCGTGTTTCACTACTTATACGTCGCAGATGTGTTTATAACAACGAAGATTTAACGCGTTGTTTGGTACTTCCCAAGCTACAAGTTAAAGACTGGTACTTGGGCGGCAATCAGTGACGTCATCAACATGCGCCATGCGCCTTTTTTATGCATGCAGGCGCGTCATTGGCGTGTCAGACAAATCAACAAATCAAATACAAATTGTATTTATAAATAAATAAATTATATATATATATATATATATATATATATATATATATATATATATAAGTAAATGAACAGAAGTTAAATCTCAATCAAATCATTATTTGGTGACTACACTTTCAATTCTTACTTTTGCCCACTTTGTACACTTGTACACAAAGTCAGGGGTTTTGTATGAACAGAGTTAGGAATATGATTAACCAGTTATACCAAGTAGGTGCTAGGATCATCAGTTTCAGATGTAAGTTGAAACAGTCATTAACTGAAACAGAAAAAGCTGTGTAGGAGGCTAAAAAACTGGATTCAGAACAGTCAAATCCTGCTACCTAGCTTGTGGTAGACAGTTTCATGTCATGAGTCATAAACTATGGCAAGACTGTGCACAGCAAGACTGGGGTTCCAAGATGTGCTGTTCAAGCTATTTTGAAGAACCACAATGAAAAGGGTAATTGTAAGGACCATAGATTGTGGTTGGCCAAGAATGAAAGACACTTCAGAATTTTCCTTCAATAAAAGCAGATGTCAAGCAGTGCTGTCAAAAACAATTTAAAATTGGGTTTTCATGGAAGAATTTTGGGTCCAAACATTTATACTTCTGACCTGATAATAAAGCTAAGTAACAAAACTATGCACAGAAAACATAGGAACTTGCTGCAGGTGATCTGGACTAATGAGTTAAAATATGAAATATTTTGCCGTAACGGAGCAAGTTGTTTGCCGAAGTGCAAAAGAGCGGTACTATAATGAGTGTCTGCAGGCAATGGTGAATCATGTTGGAGGGTCCATGAAAGTTTGGGGTTGCATTTCTACAAATGGATTCTACAATGCAAGTAGATGTTTATCCATTATGCAATTTCTTCAGGGAGGCATGATTGGTCACTTTTTTTTCCAGGCAATAACTTTAAACATATAGACAAAGTAATTAAGAGCTATCTACAAACCCAATTCCAAAAATTTTGGGACACTGTACAAATCGTGAATTAAAAAGGAATGCAATAATTTACAAAACTCATAAACTAATATTTTATTCACAGTAGAATATAGATAACATATCAAATGTTAAAAGTAAGACATTTTGAAATGTCATGCTAAATATTGGCCCATTTTGGATTTCATGAAAGCTACACATTCCAAAAAAGGTGGGACAGGTAGCAATAAAGGGCCGGAAAAGTTAAATGTACATATAAGGAACAGCTGCAACAGGAACAACAACATATGCTCCCATCCAGATGTCTTCTCTTTCAGAGAAGACCTTGCATTTTCCAACATCATTGCCAGACCACATATTGCATCAATTACAACATCATGGCTGCATAGAAGAAGGATCCGGGTACTGAAATGGCCAGGCTGCAGTCCAGATCTTTCACACATATGGCGCATCATAAAGAGGAAGATGTGATTAAGAAGCCCTAAGAGAGTTGAGTAACTAGAAGCCTGTATTAGACAATAATGGGACAACATTTCTATTCCTAAACTTGAACAACTTGTCTCTTCAGTCCCCAGACATTTGCAGACTGTTATAAAAAGAACACAGTGGTAAACATGGCCTTGTCCCAACTTTTTTGAGATGTGTTGATGCCATGAAATTTTAAATCAACTTATTTTTCCCTTTAAATGATAAATTTTCTCAGTTTTAAACATTTGATGTTTCATCTATGTTGTATTCTGAATAAAATATTGAAATTTGAAACGTCCACATCATTGCATTTTGTTTTTATTCACAATTTGTACAGTGTCCCAACTTTTTTGGAATCGGGTTTGTAGAACCGTGCAATCTGATTGCAAGCTGAATGTTTCTTCATCAGTGACAAATTCTCTGCTCTGTATGATCCACTGCACATTGATTGTCTCATGTAGAGGATAGGAGTGACTGCCCATGATGACTGAAAGCTTGGCAGTTGTTCTCTGAAAAATACAATCAATACAAATACAAAACCACAAACTCACTCCAGTTGTCACCTAAAAAAAAACTAAGATATGCCTACTAGGCTGTAGCAATCTAAATCAACTGGACAGGCTATTTTAGTTTATAATATGATTGATATCATGACCCAAATCATTATGAAGTTAGCCTACAAAATAAAATGTAAATGTTATTCATTGCATGAATTGTTTTTCTTTAATACATGCTGCTAAGATTACCTCTATTTTTGCCTATGTACAATCCCCTGAAATACAGCTTATTTATTGAAATGTGCAATATATATATTTTATTCAATATATTTTCTATTCTGATATAATTAGTGCCTTACAAATCATGCTGACACTCTTTCTTGTTTATTTGTGACACGTCATTATTTTTTTTAAAACCTACTCTTTTAAACTATCAGCTGCTATGAAACAATATCTTGTGGCATATAAAGAAAAATATATAAATTTGTATCTTCTTTTTTAAATGATTTTTATTAGTAATTACTATTATATATTTTTTTATTACATTGCACATTAATACCAGTTAAAACAATCCGAAATGTTTCCATACAATACAGCTAAAAGTCAGTGCTAGGTTTTTCAGGATCTCTGTGAAAACAAAAATACTTTCATATTTTCTAAAAACAAGCAAAAAAAAAATTATAAATATTTTATGTGAAGCAGCAGTTTCAGTACCACGCTCCATGTCTGCAATTTTTTTTTATTTTACCAATGTTTTAAAATACACGTTCTTCTGTTGATGTATTATTGCAGTTACAGTAATACACAATTGCAAATGTATCGTTGAAAAATGCGTGCACACTGGCACAGTTTCAGTAGTAGGCTAATGAGTATCAATAATTTATGCTTATGCTTGGGGAGATTTCTTACTCTGCTATATTGTTTCCTTCAGCCCAGCTTAATTTGTAAATATACATTTTATATATATGTTTTATGTGTTTTCTTTTAGGCCATGCAATAACTAATAACTTACAATGCTTATAAATGAACAGAGGCATCCAGTGAGTTGGTATTCAATTCTTCTTTTTCCCTTCAACCACAAGGGGTAGTGTGAAACGTCTGAATACAGTAATCTTGAACCGCCTAACAATCCCTGACAGCTTCTTGCTTAGCCAGTGCAGGTTCTAAATAATAGAACTCTAGGGGCAATGAACTGGAATTCACAGAACCACAGCTACATAGTAAACATGTGTAGTGTCATTCTATTTAAATTTTATCAGCATATTTATTTAGCTGCATGATCATGATCTCCATAATATGGCATTCTATAATCACCTTCTCATGAACCTTCAACACTCAAAATTATAGCATTGCATTATTGCTTAATTCAATTTACACTTCCCTTATAACAAAATGCAAATGCAAAATGGTCAAACCAGTTGTTATAATCTGTCATGCTTAAATTTCTATTGAACTTTTTTTGGTAAATGTTTCTTGAATTGATAAATTGTGCAGATGAATCTTGAATTTCACTAATGAAGGCGAGTGAACAGCATCAGATCAACTAATAATCAGCTAGTCCTCTAAAACAGGTCAAAGGTGAATCTAGTGAACCTTCATTTGGCAACAGAGCAAAACACAAAATAACAATTTCTGAAACCAAGAAACGAACAGACACTATTACAGTACAGTAAAACTGTGAATCCTGTCCAGGCTCCTGCAATCAATATAAATTAAATATGCAATCAAATTAATAAATTTGTGCTGCTGGAATTCATATACCATACAGAATAAATTCGACCTTTTTAATCACTGTAATCCAAACTGTAGTTTATATAAAGAAATACTGAAATTGTGCACATCATACTGACAAAATGACTACAACATTTTTACTATCTTGTTTGTAAACAATGACAAAAGGGAATTCTTATTTTGACAGCAGTGATATAAATACACAAATGCTTACTTTTGAGAGATGAACTAAGGATTTTGAGACTTTTGCAAGAAATCCAATGCATTGTGCTGCTTGTACATATTGTTTTGAGAAGGCACTGACTGGTTTGCATTTGTAATGGACACAATTTTAGCCATAATGTGTATTATTCACAAAGTCACATGTGGAAAAACAATTCCATGTGATGTGTATGCATAGATAGATAGATAGATAGATAGATAGATAGATAGATAGATAGATAGATAGATAGATAGATAGATAGATAGATAGATAGATAGTCGCGCAGACAATCACAATTTAAAAGGACACAGAAAGGGAGTGATTGAGAGGCGGAGGAAGTCCTCAGTCCTCAGACTCGCGTTGCTCTCGCGTTGTTTTCACGCGCTCTCGGTTCAGCGCGTCAGAGTACCGCGTGGGGTGGAGCAGCGGGTGGGCGGTGCCTGAGCCCAAGCCTGAGCCCGCCCCGCTCTCTGTAGCCTGTAAGAAGGCGTGTCTTTAATCCGAGTCACGGCGCTGAAACCAAGCGAACACACCCACTCAGTAGGCGACGGTGAAACACCTTCTCTGTTGTGAATCTCGTCAAAAGGGGGAACGCAAAGAAGCGATGGGCGTGTCAACTGGACGTCGTGTCCGGAGCGAAATTAATGTGTCGGATTAAACGTTTTTGCCGTCACCCATGGTGGACCGTAATGACCCAGGCGTGTCTGCGTGGCGATGATCGCGTCGTCCACATCATCGTAGTACAGGGACACCACAATCAGCACCACAATCAGCACCATCATCAGCACCAGCAGCGCCACGCGCCCCTTCTGATGCCACGCGTGGATTAAACCCAACCATCTGGACTGACGACGCAAACATCGGCGGGTGTGTGTTGGCTTGCATTCTTTTATTTCTGCCCCTAGTTATTTCTTTATTTATTATTTTTTAGACTGACTGTCCATGCACTGTTTCTGCTCCTTAGATCGATATGATCGTGATGTTATTCCTGAAATAGACTGTTTACTGTCTGTGCGCAGTGAGTGAAAATCCCTTGTGTGTCTCCCATCACACTCCCAGACTGCTGGGCTGAGGACTGTACTAATCAATATTTTCAGCCTCATTGCTTAAGGACATCTAATAACGATTTTGCCCCTGCAGTGGGTGCTTTTTTTTTTTTTTTTTTTTTTTGCTTGTTGTTACCCCAGTAAAAGGTTGGTTTTGATGTTGAATAAGACTCTGTTTGTTTAAAGTATAAAGTAGGATGAAAGTGCATTATGATGGAAATGCTTGGTGGAGTAGGACACTGAATTGTTCATTGACAATCAACAGTATATATTTATGTGTGTGTGTGTGTGTGTGTGTGTGTGTGTGTGTGTTCCTGGAGACGCATAACTCCGCTGCAGTCTAGCATCTGAAAGCATATAGGATTTGCAGGCAGAGCTGTGAAGCCTTAAAGCTCTTACATAATGATGTCTTGAAACGGAAGGAAGTTTCTGTTATAAGGCCCCTTTTTCCTCTGACTAGATGCCAATCGAGTGCTGCTTTGACCCTCAGCGATGGTTTAACTGCAGTGGGTCTGTGTAATGATGATAATGATAAGGACTGTGTTAGACTTGTGTTCCCTTATCACAGTGTGACTTCCACAGGATTTCCAAGATTTCACTTCACTTATCTCTAGCAACATCAAACCAATAAACAACATGGTGATTAAAATATGACTATATGTTAGGCACTATGACTCAGCACAGCATGTGGGGATTATTTTTTCCCAGTGGTACTCATACAGGTTTCTATGTCTGAAGCATGTATGGGTGTGTGTGTGCGGCGGGTGTGGTTAGAGTTGCGAGAGCCACCTGTGACATACTGGAGTTGAAAAAAGATTTGGTCATGTTGTAGATTTGAAGATGCAGGTCCATGTAGACAGCAAAACGGACTAACGGGACTATTACGATCTGGATTTCTTTGTAGCATTGTACTTTGGAGTATTATGCAGGGCTTTGCACAGCTTGATTTGCGCCTAATTTGTTGCTCACACAGTGGAGTATACAAGGAAATTTGGCAAAGGCTCTTTTTTTTTTTTTGTGAATATAGGTGTACATATTAAAAAACTAACATTACAAATTGGCAAGTTGTATGGTGTGAACCAAAATACAGTACATCTAAAATACAAGTATTGAATTGTAAGTGAAGAATGTTGCATAGATACATAATGTACAGAAATGTTATTGCATCTCATCTTGTCAGGTTGAATGTGAAAAGGTTTCTGCTTTCAAGTGGATTTGATGCACATTGGTCTAAAGTTGCTGCAATTTTTTTGGCTTAGGCTTTCATACATCTTTAAATGCAGATTTGTTCTTTGTGAGTGCACGGCCTCCTGAAAGGTCCAAGTGTTGGTATCCAATCCCTGCAGAATTAGACTCATTCTTTGTAGTATTGTAACCTGTACTTCAAGAAAAGTAAGGCCTTGAAATATCAAGTAGAATTTCAAGAACCATTTGTGTTTGGTCCTATTTAGGATCCAATGCATACAACATCAAATTAATTCACAAAATTTGTTCTAAAAATTAATTTGTCCGAAAGGCAGAGAAAAGTTAGGGATGTGGCTAAAACAAGTATGGTGAGAGAAAATACAGCTTCTTATTACATGCCTCTTTATCATATTACAGAAAGAATGAAATCAATAGAGAGAAGAAAGATACAATTGGATATCTACTTGCTTTGCTCTAATATCTTTTGACAGGTTCAGAAATCATAATCTGGGGTCAGAAAACACGCACATATCACTAGTACGTTGAACAAACTGCAACATTACAACAGAGGCTCCAGTATTATAGGATACACAATGTTTTATAATATAATTGTATTTATTATCACAGAGTTGGCTTTTGCAATATTTTTGCAACAGGAGTCTGGACTATGCAAATGAGCATGCTGACAAACTGCATTTTTATTGTATCATGCGTGAATCCTGCATTGGTAAATTTGTTTGTTATAAATCAGGAGGAAAAACTGACTGGAGGTAAAAATGAATGCCAGTCATTGTATAACTATGCCCCATCATGGACCACAATGTGTTGCAATACAATGCGTAGCACTATGCTATTTTTGTCCACATTATGCAGCTACTTGATTATCTTTGCAACGTAATGCATAATAGTTATACTAGGAAATAATTATGTCAGGCTACAGTAAACACACATGTAATTACACGGTGTAATAATACAGCAGTATTTATCACCATCACCAGATAAAACGGTAAACATTTTCTCCTCGAAGGCCTGTAAATTGTCGATTGCAAACACTTTTGTGAACCATATACCATACGCTCTTGTGTACAGAACACTAGCATAGCAAATGCAAGATCATTCCACGCATTAAATGCTTAGCATTATATGCTTGAATGTAAACACACTTGTAGCAACAAAACTCTGGTGGTGTTTCTGGCATTGCTACAGCAGCAGCGTCTCAGATAAGCGCTGAGCATAAAGACTGCAGCGCCGACATAAAACTGGGAGCTTGCTAATAGTTCTGCTGCGAAGTCTGCACAGACGATGAAGAATTAAGTTTCGGTGAGATCAGACTGGAATAGGAGAGTTATTTTGGAGACCATTTCCGTACATGTGTATATTTAGCAGCCCCCTTCGTCAGTTTCATGATGGAGATAGATGATGCAGACTCTCCCTCTCCCTCTCTACCTCACAGTCTGCCTCATTCTCTTACACACACACACACACACACACACACACACTCTCCACGCTGCAGAAGCAGCAAAGAGAGAAGTAAGGTAGCATGGGGCATGTTTTGGAAGACAAGTTAAAAAAATGGATGAAGAATCAAATAGGAGGAGGCAAATAAAGGCATGATTTAGAGAAAGAAAAAAAAAGAAAAAGAAGTAAAGAAGTTGACAGATGGTGTGTGGAGTGAGGGGGTTGTCGTTAATGAAAAAAACAAAGTGTTAGTTAAGACATGAGGTGGGGGAAAGAAGGAACCATCTCACTATTTTCATTCCTTCTTGTCTTTTATTACATCATACAACATTTCCTCTGTATCCTTATTACTCTCATGTCACATTCTTTTTTTTTTCTTCTACCTGGCCATTTTCCTTTTTAACTCTCATGTCCACCCTGCCTTCCCTTTCTCTTTTTTCTCACTCTCTCTTCCTCCAGGTTGTGACAGTGGGTTGATTAGAAAGTACATGGCACAGAGCAAGCAATCCATCACCCTGCCAAGCTCATGCGCAAGCATATATAATCCTCTAATACACACACACACACACACACACACACACACACATACACAGACATACGCACACATGCAGGACACATTCGTTACAGCCCTGTCCCCATGTTTGAGATTGATGTAGTCTCTGTCACATTTTGCACTGTATGGCTTTCTCTTTATCCATGCATCTGTCCTCCATCACCTGCACTGGCATGCCGGTTCTATTTTTGTCTTCTCGCTATTCATCTCTCTCTCTCTCTCTCTCTCTCTCTCTCTCTTTTTCTCCCGCCTGCCCCTTCTCCTCTGTCTGCTCTACCCCACCATCACACCCCCACAACCCTGCTGCAACCGTAGCAGAACTGCAGCTGGTTGATTTGTGCTGTTCATCACCTCCAGGCTAGATAGACTCATAAAGTTTTACATAATAGAATCTACCATGTACAGAGCCATATATATGCACCGTCAACATATTTTATCGTTCGGCTTTAATTGTATACTTTGTGTAATGAATAATTGTGATGATTATATCCATAATATTGTTTTAGTGTGCATATAGCACTATTTAGAGTTCTTTAAAAAAAAAAAAAATCACCTTTTTATTGTACTAAATACTTTACTGTACAATTTATTACTAGTCAAATATTTTTAAGCAAACACAAACATACATACACTGGCCACTTTAATATTTTATACTCATTCATGCAGTTACCAGCGCACAATATCATGCAGGTGCAGGTCAATAGCATCATTTGATATTCATATTAAACATCAGAAAAGGGGGAAAAAAACCTTATTCAGTGACTTTAACATGGCATGCTTGTTAGTGCTGATCTCCTGGGATTTTCATGCATAACTCCAACCTTCAGAGGTTACACAATATGGTGCCAGAAACCAAAGCATCCATTGAGCAGCGGTTCTGTGATTTGAAAAATATCTTGTTGATGATAGAGGTCAAAGGAAAATAGTCAGACTGGTTGGAGCTGAGCTCACTTTTTACAGACATGCTAAGCAGAAAAGCATCTCAGTGCTGTTTGCAACACTTTAATCCTGGGGGCAGATAGAATGGGCTGACCAATTCATTGCCTTTTTTTTAATTTATTTTTAACTGTCCAGATTTTTTAGCCTGTGCTCACTATGGCCTCAGACTCCTGTTCTTTGCTGACAGGATGGGAACCCCTTGTGGTATTTTCTTGCTTGTAGCCCAATCAGGTTTGACATGTTATGTGTACTGAGATTCTTTTCTGTTCAGTATGATTGTAAAGAGCAGTTATTTGAGCCTGCTGTAGCCTTCTGTGTAACCACAACAAAAAAAAAAAACTCTTTAGACTGTTGTGTGTGAAAATCAGTACTCCAACGAGTTAAATCTGGCACCAACAAAACAATGGCTGAGCTCACTGTTTCTGTTCAATCTGCTGTTTCATATAAACGCTACCTGACATGTGTGCACATGATTTTTCAGCATTGCACAGCTGCAGCATGATTAGTGGATTGTATAACGGAAATGTGAAAGTGTTTGAGTGTGGTTTATAATGTGGTCTGAACAGCAACTCCTGCACATGATTGCATGATTGTTAACGTTAAATGTGTTACAGAACCCTCACTATTTATTGTTTCAGCTGGTCTGTAATATCTCCCCTTTTTTCCAATAATCAATAATTAAGAAGCACCATCAAATATTTGAAGGTTTTGTTGAGGTTATTTTAGGCTTATTTCAAGTTCCTATTGGCAAGATATTAGAAACATGGCTGGCAGGCTTTAAGATAATATGTTGTGTTTATCTACATCAAAGCTCTCTGTTTACCAGTTAATCTATACTTTGAGCTTTACCTCAAAAAATAAAAGTAAGTATAGGTGGTGTTCCTGATGTGGCGGGACGTTAATTAGACAGAAACTATAACTCAGCTGACTATGCCACCCTGTTAACAGGGAACACTATTATAGATTAATCATCTACAAAAGACACACAGGTACGTGGTTTCAATAAACAGAGGCAAGAGACGTGGATACCAAAGATACAAAAAAATGTTTTATTTCACAATAAATATGGGTATTACTGTTAAAACATGACTATGGGCTGGAATAAAATAGGCATAAAAACAAAAAGGACACCGAGGCTTACCTAAAGCAGGAAACTAGCTTAATGAGTATGCGGCTACTATATCGCCAGGATAACACCAAATGCACAAGAGCACCACACACACACGGTAAGATCAAGCGTGAACACACTGCACCCTGTGATAGAGTCCCACCACCGCACGCCAAGGCCAACTAGCCGTCTGCCTGAAGCCTCGGTTCCTATAACAAAGACACTGTTAGCCAAATTTAAATCTCACACAAGAAATAATAATAGAAATAATAAGAATAATAATTGAATGTTGTGTTTGAATGAATATACAATAAATCAAACCAAATCATAAACAAAGTTAGCAAACAAACAAAGTAAAGTAAAAAAGCATAAACAAAACTAGCAAAGAAAACAAGCATAAAGCTAGCAATGCAAACAAAGCTAGCAAAGCAGACAAAGTAAAGTAAAACAAAGCATAAACAAAGCTAGCAAAGCAGACAAAGTAAAGTAACACAAAGCATACAAAATAAAGTAAAACAAAGCAGAGTAAAAACAAAGCAGCAGCATCAAAGTACGTTGCCCCGCAGGCCGCACTGAATGACTCCTTAAAACTATTCCACCTTAATATTGTCGTTTCGACCACAAGTCCAGCCGCACAGGCAAATGGACATCAAACCGGCAAGAAGGCACGGGATTACGGCGGGTTCATGTTTAAAAGCAGTCGCCGAGCCACATGGAATGATTACACGTTGGAAACTGTGAGACAGGAAGAGTCTAAACCAGGAAGGGGCGGGCCTCGGGCAATGACACACAAGCGGTGATCACACAACATGGTGCATTAAAAGTCCCCTTTTATATAGTCTTGCATGTATCTGATTGGACAACTGATGCTTTCATGACAATTTAAAGGGACACCCACAGTTCGTCCCACTACAATCTACCCCCCACTGACGGATCGTCGCCCCGACGGTCCTACTACTAGGGTCAGGATTACCTAATCCCATGGCCTAAAAATGCCTGGCACCATGCCATGCATTTGCTGCTGGGAGCCCTCACCTGTCCCACCTACTGAACGGGGAAGATGGTGTACATTTGGATGTTGGCCCGCATTTGCACGTGTTGTCCTGCGTAACGCACCCTCATCCACCTAACCAGGGCTTCAGGCTGTGGCTCCGGCAACATAGCTGTATCCCTAGCTGGAGCCTGTAATCCTGGCCAGTTAGCAGGAACGGGTCCCGTAACACTCACCCTCTCCTGTGGACCATGTTCCACCCCAGATGCCAGCCCACCAATTTAATTCGACATCAACTTGATCCCGTTCTTGGACCAAAGCTAATAAATCTACCTCATCCTCTTCCTCAGCTAACGATGATGTGCCCACAACTGGGTCAGGTAAAGGACTGCCATGGTTAGTACCAACTGTGTCCTTACAGACTCTTCTCTTTAGCAGTGAACGATGCACGTTCCTTACCTTGGTCAGGTCATCTACAGGCGCAATGGTGTACACTACACCACCTTCCTTGGGTGCCCTTATCACTTGGTAGACCACTGGGCTCCATAGGTCCTGGATTTTATGGCGGCCCTCACCCCATAATCACGGAGGTACACCAGTTGACCCTCCACCAATGGTTCATCTCGGACGTGCTGATCATGATTGGCCTTGCGCCTATCAGCCATGACCTGCAACCGTTCCTGCACCTGCAAAGGCCACCTGGAGCCTCGTTTGATGTTCCAAGACCCAGTCATGCACACTACCCTCCCTTAGCTGTGGTTCTCTCCCAACAGAAAATCTACAGGCAATCGTGGCTCCTGTCCAAACATCAAGAAGTGTGGCGATTCCCTGTGCTCTGATGAGGGTGCTATTATAACTGAACACTACCTGGGAAGACACGCTACCCAGTCTCGTTTCCTGGACACTGGCAGAGTACGCAACAGATTATGTAGAGTGCGGTTAAAGCGTTCACACTGGCCGTTACCGGCCGGGTGATAGGGGGTAGTACGAGACTTCACCACACCATAAAGCTCACATAACTGACGTATCAACAAAGACTCAAAATTTCGACCCTGGTCCGAGTGGAGACGGCCCGAACACCGAACCTGTAAAACCATTCGGTCACCAGGGCTTGTGCCACCGTCTCCGCCGCTGATCCCTCGTTGGAACAGCAAGGGTATACTTACTGAAAACGTCAGTCATCACCAAAACGTTTTCGATGCCAGAGCTTGTGGGCTCTAACACTGTGAAATCCACTGCCAAGATGTCATTTGGCCTAGATGACATTAACCGCCCCATAAAAGCCTGAGCCAGTGGCTGGGTGTCTTTGGCTGCCTGGCACCGGTCACACTCGTGACACCAACTTGCCACATCCGAGGACACACCCGCCAATAACACTTCTGTTGCACTAACTCCATGGTGCGCTCCTGCCCTGGTGTCCATGTTGCTGATGCAACTGCCTTAACACCTCTGGTCTCAAGGCAGCAGGCAAAACCAATTGCAACATCTCTTCCTTACCATTAGGGCAGTGAACCCGACGATACAGCATACCATCTAACTCCCTCAACCGATCCCACTGGCGGAGCAAGGTTAAGGCTGCCTTAGTCATTTGGCGCGCTCATTAGGTCCTGGGCGATTTCCTTGTCTCCAAAATCGCAACACTTCCCAAATAACTGGATCAGCTGCCTGCAAAGAACGCAAGTCACCAGCAGAATAAACAGGAAGTGTAGAGACCATACACTGGGTCGCTATACCCACAGAATCTACCCCAGCTAATGGCCACAAAGACTCAGGAATTGCAGTGCCGGGGGTCAACCCAT
This sequence comes from Silurus meridionalis, assembly GCF_014805685.1. Lineage (NCBI taxonomy): Eukaryota > Metazoa > Chordata > Actinopteri > Siluriformes > Siluridae > Silurus > Silurus meridionalis. The sequence continues at coordinate 12,163,987 of NC_060889.1, forward strand.
CCAACCCACCAGGTTCCAGGGGATCCCTCCGTGACAGCGCATCTGCATTTCTATTACTCTTACCAGAGCGATACTTAATCTCAAAATCGAAAGCCGCCAGCTGAGAAGCCCAACGCTGCTCAGTCGCCCCCAACTTTGCAGAGGTCAGATGGGGATTATTATCTGTGAATACCACACACTTATTACCCAACAGATATTCACAGAATTTCTCCGTCATGGCCCACTTGAGCGCAACAAACTCCAACTTCATAGAGCTATAATTTGACATGTTGCGCTCAGTGGGCCTTAAACTGCGACTAGCATATGCCACTGGTCTTACCTTGCCTTCAGTTTCCTGGGAAAGGACTGCCCCTAACCCTTGATAACTGGCGTCCACCTCCAGAATAAACGGTTTAGAGAAATCCGCATACGCAAGTACTGGGGCGGTAGTCAGTTTCTCCTTTAACCCCTCAAAGCTCACCTGACAGTTTTCACTCCAGGCACTAGCAAAACTCCTACTTTTCTGCTTACCCTTTACACCAGCAAATTCCCCCACCAGCTTATGCAGTGGGGCAGCCAACTTGGCAAACCCCTCCACAAACCGCCGATAGTAGCTGGAAAAACCCAGAAAGGATCTTAACTCTGTAACGCTAGAGGGACGAGGCCACTGGGCCACAGCCTCGATCTTACTAGGGTCAGTTGCCACACCCCTGGAAGAGATAACATGACCCAAATATTTCACCTCCTGCTGAACAACGGCTCGAACAACCTCATACTCAGAGGGAGGTACCCGGCGATGTCGCTGCCGCACAGGGATATCATCTAAGAGGGGGATATCATGAGATATAAGACTTGTACATCCCAAATCACCATCATGTTCGGAGAATACCGTCTGATATTTTGTAAGCAAGGCCCTCACCTTGCCCTGTTCCAGTTCTGGCAATGCAGTCAGGTCTACTTTTGCAATCTGCTCTAAAACAGGGGCACTAACTGCTAGAGTGGCTTGAGAATACACATTTGCTGTAGTGGATCTAACTTCAGTAACACCTGCCGGCAAACTGACAACATGCACTCTACCCAGGGTACCTAATATTCTGCGTGGAAAAAGGAGGACATCAGATGTGCCTATGTTGACCACTGGCACATAAACTGAGCCTCCAATCACTCGCACCAAGGCGGGGGATGCCAGCAACCCTTCGGGTAACCCAGACTCAATGGGCTCGAACAGTACAGTACTACCTGCCAACTGTTCTGCACAAGTTGCCGCAACCAACTTAATAGTACCACCTGTGACACAACATGCCCGAGGACCACGCACTCTTACCCTAGTCATACACTCAACGCGAGATTGCTCGCTACCTTGATGGCAGTGTTGTAGGGCTTGAAAAACTGAAAGTGGCGCACTAGAAACCGGAGGAAAATCAAACAAAGCGGGGCCATGCTGTCCAAAGAGCTCCTGGTAGCATCGCCCAAGTACATTCATCCCCAACACACCAGGGACTTGAGAGCGCAAGCCACCAGGAGGATCCCTGACCACCAGCACCCCACATCGCGGAACTATCCTACCACAGAGCTCAATATCCAATTCCATATAACCGATATATGGAATTGAGAGCCCATTTGCAGCTCTTAGCTGCAACCAGGAACACGACCTCAAGTGCTCCTGACCCCATGGCTCAAAATGTTGAATAAAACAACTTTCCGTAATCGTTGATACCATCGAACCGGTGTCAATTAAACAAGGGACTAACACACCACCAATTGAAACATTCAGATGCGGGCAAGAAGACATTAAGTTTGGAACTGAACTAGATTTCTTACCATCTGAGTCAGCCATTTTCCCAGCCGAGCTGTGACTCTTCAGCACGGCCGGAATTAGTTTTCCGACACATTAGCTTGCGACTGCACACCTCCAATGGCCTGATCAACACGAGAATGAAATGGTGACCGGGACATGACACGTTCCCCTTCGCATTCCCATGCAAAATGGCCTGGTTTTTGACAATGCCTACAGATCATGGGCCCACTACGAAAAGTTTGGGTACGAGGACGAGAATGGGGCCCTTGCAAACGGGCAATATTCTGGGTAAGCTGATTTAATTGCTCTTGTTGTAATTTTAACATTTCTTTAAGCTCCCCTATTTCAGACTTCTCAGACGAGCTACAACGGCCCTGAACTTCATACTGAAACCCGTGCGCCAAAGGGACAGAAAGACTTCGACCCCTTGCTCCGCCCGGCATTCCCTCCCGCTCCCAACGAATAGCTTCGCCACGCACCTCCAAGAGTGTAGAATGGGGCTGTCGACGAACCAATTGTTTCAATTCACGGCGAAGAGAAGGGTCACAAACATATTCGACAAACTGGTCCCTTAATAAAATCTCTGCATTTGGCATGGCATTTGGGGACTTCTGCCTCACTTTCTCCAAGAGGCTCATTAAGGCCAAAGAGAACTCCAGCAAGGTCTCGCCTTCCTGTGGCTTCCTAGAAAAAAAGGCTTCCTGCAGGGCAACATAAGACTGGGAGCATCCATATAGCTCTTGCAAAATGGAAAAGATTCTCTCTGGGTCTCCACGCTCAAAAACAGGGCGATGTCTAACCTCCTCACGTCGTTCCTCCTAAATGATCAAATAGGAAAAATGCCTGGTCTGCCACTGACAAATGACGAGTTCTTATACAAGCTTTTGCTTCCTCGATCCACTCATTAATGCCAATGCCCGATCTACCATCGAATATTGGACATTTTCTATCCCTTGGAATAAACACAAGGCGTTCGGTTAACGTGGCACCAGCACTAACTGGTTGATCAATAGGTGGCACCACAGATTCTCGAGAGGGGCCAGCTATGGGACTGGATGGAGCAGCATGACTCTGCTCCTGGCGCAATTTGTCATTATCCACCCTTAATTGAGCAACAAGCTCCCTTAATTCCTGCAATTCCGCTTCCATTTGTTTACGGAAAACTTAAAGTCAGTAAAAGCTATGGAAACCCACTGCTGGAACGCTCCAAGTCCACTGAAGTGACACTGCTGCTTTGTTCCACACACTCTAAAAGCACACAAGAAATACAAAAAAAAAAAACCTCTAATCCATCCACAAGTCACAACTAAAACCTTTAACAAAATAACAATAAGCATCCACGTCTCAGCCCAACAAAGAGAAACGCAATCCTGCCGACTACGCCAAAGTGTGGCGGGACGTTAATTAGACAGAAACTATAACTCAGCTGACTACGCCACCCTGTTAACAGGGAACACTATTATAGATTAATCATCTACAAAAGACACACAGGTACGTGGTTTCAATAAACAGAGGCAAGAGACGTGGATACCAAAGATACAAAAAAATGTTTTATTTCACAATAAATATGGGTATTACTGTTAAAACATGACTATGGGCTGGAATAAAATAGGCATAAAAACAAAAAGGACACCGAGGCTTACCTAAAGCAGGAAACTAGCTTAATGAGTATGCGGCTACTATATCGCCAGGAGCATAACACCAAATGCACAAGAGCACCACACACACGGTAAGATCAGCGTGAACACACTGCACCCTGTGATAGAGTCCCACCACCGCACGCCAAGGCCAACTAGCCGTCTGCCTGAAGCCTCGGTTCCTATAACAAAGACACTGTTAGCCAAATTTAAATCTCACACAAGAAATAATAATAGAAATAATAAGAATAATAATTGAATGTTGTGTTTGAATGAATATACAATAAATCAAACCAAATCATAAACAAAGCTAGCAAACAAACAAAGTAAAGTAAAAAAGCATAAACAAAACTAGCAAAGAAAACAAGCATAAAGCTAGCAATGCAAACAAAGCTAGCAAAGCAGACAAAGTAAAGTAAAACAAAGCATAAACAAAGCTAGCAAACAAACAAAGTAAAGTAAAACAAAGCATAAACAAAGCTAGCAAACAAACAAAGTAAAGTAAAACAAAGCAGCAGCATCAAAGTACGTTGCCCGCAGGCCGCACTGAATGACTCCTTAAAACTATTCCACCTTAATATTGTCGTTTCGACCACAAGTCCAGCCGCACAGGCAAATGGACATCAAACTAGCAAGAAGGCACGGGATTACGGCGGGTTCATGTTTAAAAGCAGTCGCCGAGCCACATGGAATGATTACACGTTGGAAACTGTGAGACAGGAAGAGTCTAAACCAGGAAGGGGCGGGCCTCGGGAAATGACACACAAGCGGTGATCACACAACATGGTGCATTAAAAGTCCCCTTTTATATAGTCTTGCATGTATCTGATTGGACAACTGATGCTTTCATGACAATTTAAAGGGACACCCACAGTTCGTCCCACTTCACTAACATTCACGACAGGGTGAAGATCTATCATGACCCACTGGAGACTTCAAAATAGATCTGGAGATCAGGATGGAATCTGTGGGTAGGGAATAAAAAAAGAGTTTTCACTGATATACTACAAGTCTCATTTAGAAATGCAGAAAATGCCTGAATGAAAGAAGTCATGTTTACTGCATAAAATATGTATCGGTTTTTCAGGTGCAACTTGATACAACCTAATCATACCCAATGAATTATTTTTTCTCTTTCAGCTGCGAGTCCCTGCACGTGGCCCTCAGACATGGTTTTGGAAGGAAGCTCTGAGGCTCTGTGCCCTCCGCCTTCCCTGGAGCTGCGCCAATCATGCAACAAGAGCCAACCATCGCCCCCTCTAGACTCGGGCTCGCAATCCCATGATGCCATATTTTCCGGGGACCAGGAGCCTACCAAGTATGGAGAGCTAATCGTGCTGGGGTAAGAACATCGTGTATCCTAAGAATTTTGCCTTGTGAGTCACCAAAGCTTAATCATTTATTGGAGTTACGTGAATCAGCTGAATGTTTTATTCCACTTTGGAACAAATACAGTGCTTTGCATATGTCACGATGCATCCTCGTATGCAATGACCATCAATATCTGGTGAAAAGTATGTACTGTATGTACATTTAATGGTTTTCAATAGATTCTATGGAATGTGGACATTTAAATAGGCAATTTTTAACTAAATCACTGTGATTTTATTCAACTAAAATGTCCATTGGAAGCTAGAAGTCAATAATAAACTTAATTGCTAATTGTTAATATGCTAATTTATTGGTAAATTAGATCTTTTTTTCCTCAACATTGAGAAGCACAGCATCATATTAAAGTGTTTCTTTAAACAGTCCCCTTATAAAGCTCTGTTTTGTTCTGGAAAGTGTCTCAGGCTCTCAGAGAACCTGTTAATGCACATGCTAATGTACTATATACAGTTTACTCACAAACATACTCCTCTCTCTGTAAGGAAAAATTATGCTCTTTATTTATTTATTAGTTTGTTATTAGATTTGGGCAAGCTCAGACTAGAAAACTAGTGCACAGACAAGGACCAGACAATAGCCAGTGCTTAATGTAATAAGCTGTTACAAAAATATTATCTAGACACCCTGACAGGCAAAACTGTTGTAAAATGGCATCCATTCAAAATGCACTGCTATTTATTTTTCTCTACAGCTCAGCAGAAAAGCATTCGCCCTATCATTAGGAAATCACGAGTTTGAATCTTGACATTGCCCCAACCATCTGTACAGTCATACCATTCTAACCACTCATGGGTGAATGTGATCTCGTATGTGGAAGAGGGTTGTTGAATGTGTTCGGCCTCCCTGGGAAATAGCATGATAGCATTTGGGAAAGATGCAGTTGGTTGGCTCCGTATGTTTTGAGGGAAGCGCACAGTAGCTTTTACCCTTACTGGTTGGTGTCTGTCATGTGTTAAGAGAGAACTACTTTGTAGGTCGAATTGGTAAATGATCAGATTTTGAGAAAATATTGGAAAATTGAATTCAATAAATAGATTTTTGACATATTTATTCACAGTGTAAGTGAGTACATTTGCATTTACATCACATATTCAGCATGAACATGATATATGCTTTTTTTTTCTCTCTACACTATCTGGAAAAATGTATTGGTACACTTGACTTTTCCAGCCATATGTGTTTCTTCCCCAAACTGGTACCACAAAGTTACACAATTGTATAGGATGCTTGTGGTTGTGGTAGCATTCAATTTTCCCTTCACTTGTACTAGGAAAACCAAACCTGTTCCACCATGACAATGCCCCTGTGCACAAAGCCAGCTCCATGAAGATATAGATTCATTTTAATTTAATTCATTTTTATTTGTATAGCACTTTAATAATGGGCATTGTCTCAAAGCAGATTTACACAGATAATGTGGTGAGAAAGAATGAATAAAATGAATGTTCATTAAAAGTGTAAGTTTGTCCCTAATGAGCAAGCCGGTGGAAACTGTGGCAAGAAAAAACTCCCTGAGATGGCATAAGGAAGAAACCTTGAGAGGAACCAGACTCTAGATGAGTCTGAATGAGTCTAGATGAGATGAAAGTTGAAGTGTGCATTGATAGTAATCAAATGCAAACTGTAGTCCTGAGTCAGTGTAGCAGACTGTTGACATTAAGTACAGTTCAAATCCATCCTTAAAGCTCCTGTGTCACTCCGTAATTTCATGGATCCCCAGGCTGTTGATGTGAAACCATCCCTAGCTGCACAGAGTGGCCTACAATCGAAGAGAACACCATCCAGAGGCAGGCCGGGAGAAAGCAGACAGAGCCGAGGAGAGAAAAGGGGAGAGGAGAGGACAGGAGAGGAGAGAAAGAATTAGATTATTAAATTAATTAAGTATCCTTATTGTTCTATATAAGTTAAGGACACTGTGTAGTTGAGGATTTCGGCAAGACTGGCTGCAGAACTACAAGGGAGAGCCAGAAGGTAACACAAACAAGAGGGATCTCTGGGATAAGAGACGGCCCACCACACCACCATCAACAGACCTGAGTGAATGTGTGAGAGTGAGGGGACGACAGCATACAAATATACCAGTTCACCAAACACTCTATATCCATGTTCCCTCCAGATCTGCTCCTTCACCTAAGAAAAACCTACTGATTGACTAAACAAACATGTTTTCAGCCTTGATTTGAACACTGAGAGTGTGTCTGAGTCCCGAACACTGATTGGAAGGCTGTTCCATAACTGTGGGGATTTATAAGAGAAAGATCTGCCCCTGCTGTAGTCTTCATTATTTTAGGTACCAACAAATAGCCGGCAGCTTTTGATCTAAGTAGGCGTGGGGAATCATAATGGTACAGAAGTTCACTCAGATACTGTGGCATAAGTTGTGTGCAACCTGGTGCAAACAGTGCAGGACAAATACACAAAACAGCCCCGCCAGTAAACCAACTGTATTTTACACAGTAACTTTCTTTCGGCTTCTCCCATTAGGGGTCGCCACAGCGGGAATCCGTATTCATGAGCCTCATGTTTGATTTGGCACATGTTTTTACGCTGGATGCCCTTCCTAACGCAACCTTCCCCATTTATCCGGGCTTGGGCCCGGCACTAAGAGTGCACTGGCTTTTGCAACCCTAATGGCTGGGTTTGGTTCCCTGACCGGGGATCGAACCCGTACCGCAGTGGTGAGAGCGCCCCATCCTAACCACTAGACCACCAGGGAACCTACTGTATATTACACAGTGCAGTGTGTAAAAGAGAACTGAGTACTGAGTACAGGAGTGTATCTTGTAATTTAACAAAATGTAAACAAGAAGGTTTGTGCAAAACAGCAATAGCAGCAAAAAGATGTGTGTAAACAGCATGTAAAACAGTTTGTAATAATGAAGTGATATAAAATGGGTGGTGCTGAAAATATGGATGTGTGAAGAGAGTATGAGTGTGTGTTGAGTCCAGGTTGTACAGACCAGTCACACAGTTGGGTGTGTGTGTGCGTGAGATTTAGTTCAGTTCTGTGTTGAGAAGCCTGATGGCTTGAGGGAAGAAACTGTTGCACAGTCTGGATGCGATGGCCCGAATGCTTCGGAACCGCTTTCCTGATAGCAGGAGGGTGAAGAGTGTGTTTGACGGGCGTGTGGGGTTGTCCACAATGCTGTTGGCGTTGCAGATGCATTGTGTGGTGTAAATGTCCGTGATAGAGGGGAGGGAGACTCCGATGATCTTCTCAGCCGTCCTCACTATCCTCTGTAGGGTAAAAAAGAAAAATAAAGAAAAACAGTGGGCCTAAGACAGGTCCTTGCGGAACACCAAACTTTACCTCAGAGAATGTGGATTACTCACCATGTACATCAACAAAATTATAGCAATTAGACAAATAAGCCAGAAGATAGTTGTTCCCTTTATTCCAGCAACCTTTTCTAGTCTAGCAAAGAGGACATTATGATCAAATGTCCTCCTTGGTGTCAAAAGTTGCACTAAGGCTGTGCAAAACAACTAAGTGATCAAAACCCTGATCAGAGGCCAATAGCAGATAAATTAAAACTTTAACCAGCGCTGTCTCTGTGCTATGATGCTGACTGATACATTTTGAAAATGTTATTCCTAAGTCAGTGTGAGCATAACTGCTGTGCTACAACCTTTTCTAGAATCTTGGAGATTAAGGGGAGGTTTGATATTGGTCTATAATTGGACAGCTGACAAGGGTCAATGTCTGGTTTCTTATTTGGAGATTAATAACTGCCATTTAAAATTTTTTAGAACAGGTTCAGTTACTTCTGGAATTATCTATTTGAATAAACTTGTAAGCAAGGGATCAAGAATACAAGTTGATTTTGTTGAGGAAATAAATGAAATGCATGCATTCTCTTGAATAGGAGAATTTGTAGTTGATTTGTTATAATAACAGTGCTATCTACAAGGTTATTTATAAAATAGTTTGGATTTATATTAATCGTCTGGATTTTTTGCGTGATGTTTTCAATTTTATTACTGAAAATGCTTGTGAAATCATTACTACCTATTGATGGTTTACATGTTAGTGCAGTGCTTTTATTCCCTGTTAATTTTGGTACAGTACTGAAGAAACATCTAGGATTATGCTTTTTTTTTTTTTATGAGGCTAGAGAAAAATGCTGATCTAGCTTTTCTATAACTCAGGAGGCTCCCCTTCCATGCCATTTACGTTCTAATTTCCGAGTGGCCTGTTTTTTTAAGGCCTGGGACAAAACGTAAGCAGAGACCATTGGCCAACTCATATCATGAGTTGGAGAAGGTGATCTTGAGTGGCCTGCTGTAGAGCTCTGACCTGAAAAACTTTGGGAACAATTGGATCAAACCTCAACAACAAAAAAAGCCTTAAAGCCACACTCCAAAATCTAGCTGAGTATCTTCCCAGAAGAGTGGAAGGTATAGTGTCAGCAAATGGGAACTAAATGAGGAATGGGATGTTCAGAAAGCACATAGGAATCTTGTGTCCACAAACATTTGTCTATATAGTGTATGTCTGAAAGAACACTAGATTTCTTTGTCACATATACAGTTTTCTTTTGCAAAACTGTTTCGACAATGCTACATGCAACAAACCTTTTGCTGAGTGTAATTTAAAACGAGTTCAAGGGTAAAATTACCTTCAGATAAATAGGACTCATGTTATGATCCTTTTCTTTTGCATGAATGAACGTAACATCATTCAGGCTCTACTAGTGCTGCACAGATACATCTGCTCCATTCACTTATCTTCAGATTTCAGCTGTGGATATAAAACACCTCATTTGACTATCGACAAAGACATCATTCAAATCCCACAACAACCAAAAATAGCTATGGAATGAAAGGCCTGGGAGAGAATGTGAGCAGAGACCAGTGGCCATTAGTGTGGAAGATATAAAGAGAAGGGGGAATAGCTTTATAAACCCATTCATAATCAATATAAGGTGAAAACAAAGCACTCCTAGTGAATGAGTTGTTGACCATTGATTAATTGTAAGACAGCTTTCCATTATCAGTTGGAGGCTTTGCAACCATTTTCTTAATCATTCTAGAGAGTCTACATGATTTACATTCCAGAATTGGTAGAACAATAAAGAAATCATAATATTTTTGGTGTTTTCATCATATGTTGAAGCACTGCTTTTTTTTTTTTTTCCAAATCAGCTTGTTTTGTCTTATGCCAGTATCACAAATTTCAGGGGTATGTTATATAGTCATCCGCAGAATTTCTCACAACATTTACTGTAGGAGAAAAATCAAAAGTTTGAAAAATATGCATTTTGTTTACACATCCACATTGCAATTATTTACACAACTAGATATCCTTATTACCAAGATATATTCTTAAGCATGTCCTCATCTATGATTTATTTTGTTTGTGACAGGTATGAATTAAGATTATCAGTCAAAACATATCATTTCCAACAAACTTGGCATTGTGTTAAATACATACCACTGCAAAACTACTCATCACATTTGAAAGGAACTGAACTCCTAATTCCCTTTATTCTGTTATTCACAGACATAACGGCTCATTAGCAGGTGGTGATAAAGGGCGCCGGAGGAGTCGACTAGCTCTTTACAAGAGACCTAAAGCCAATGGCGTCAAACCTGATGTCATCCACAATGTATCCACACCTCTAGTGTCAAAGGTGAGAATTCAGAGCATCACTCAATATTAAGCCTGTTGATAACTGTCTGTATCCTGTACACTGTTTCACGTCACACTAATTTACATGTGAACATTCAGAGTTCCCAGGATGTTAATAAACTTGTATATATTATTTTATATTCAATTGTTTGTTGCCCCCTTACCTGCTTATTAAACTTGGTATTAAGTGCACTTGTTGAGTGCACTTTAAAAACAAAACCAAGTGTTCTGATACTTTAGAAAATGTGTAAAATCATTAATATACAGAAAGACTAATGGTTTTCTATTAGGTGGTATAGTGCACTACTTATTGTGCCTACTGTAACAAGACCTTACATGCACCAAGCAGTTTATAGGAACCGCTGGACTATAAATGATTAATTTCTGGGAGTTTCATATAACAAACATAAACAGAACTCTAAAGCTATTGCTTTAGTAAAAAACTCCCTGGCTTAGAAGACTACATGTCTTCTCAATGAAGCTGAACATTTTTGGGATTAGGTATTTCTTACTTTATTGGATCATTACATATTGTTCTGTTGGGAAAATTACAGCTCAGCACTCTACTTTAAAAAAAAACATCATCATTTTGATCACACAATGACTTTTCAGTTTTCAATCTTTTTCAGTTTTAATCAACTTAAAATCTGTAACCTGACATTGAACATAATCCTACATACCCACCTGCATATCTCCTGATTCTCTCTATAAATGCCAAGAGTAAAAATCCATTATATAATATTGCAGTGGCCATTGCATAAGATTTGAGATTTTGAGAGAACCCTCTTTACCATTCCCTACACTGGTATAATGAAAGTGCTAACAAAGGATAAAAATCTAACAGTGTATTTCTCTCTCTGTGCGTGTGCGTGTGTGTGCGTGTGCGTGCGTGCGTGTGCGTGTGCGTGTGTGTGTGTGTGTGTGTGTGTGTGTTTCAGGCACTGAGCAACAAAAGCCAGCACAGTATCTCCTACACACTGTCAAGGAGTCATTCTGTTATAGTAGAGTATACACATGACTCAAACACAGATATGTTCCAGGTAAACAAATTTTAATGTCATAAATATATTTAGAAATCACCATGATAGAATTTATCAGATCAGAATTAGAGAAGAAAAAGCATTCAGCATTCAGCTAAGAGGTCAAGGGTAACTTTCATGCTAAGACCCAGTTAAAGTTATTTCACGCTTGACAATGATGCTACAAGTTGTTGTAGAAGTTCCAGCGGGGTATAAGTGGGTGAACACTTAAGCAAGAACTGTACTTTTTCTTCAGCTGTTACTCATTTCCTTGTTTTCTCCAAGATTGGTCGGTCTACAGAGAGCATGATCGACTTTGTGGTGACGGATATGGCAGGCAGCAGCGGGCAGTGCCAAGGTCAGAGTCAGGGGGGTGCGGGAGGTGACGGAGGCCAGTCGGCACAGAGCACCATCTCCCGCTACGCTTGCCGCATCATGTGTGAACGTAGTGCCCCCTACACGGCCCGTATCTATGCTGCTGGCTTCGATTCCTCCAAAAACATCTTCCTCGGGGTGAGTCATAGCAGCAGTGGCTGAGATAGCGAGAAAAGAAACTCTGCCACAACTAGATTTGTCTGCCATTAAAATGTCTGATCGGAATAGCTTGCACTTTCTGTAAGCTGTTTGAATTTTGAACAGCTCCCAGGCTGCTCGGTCAGATAAGGAAAGATTTGTATTAGAGTTGGATTCGGTTACTTTGCAATCTCCTAAGTGTCATTCTGTAATTACTGGTTAAACAGGATCAGGAGGTGAACAGTTTAACAAGTGTTTTGAGAAGCATTTATATATATATGTGTGTGTATATATATATATATATATATATATATATATATATATATATATATATGTGGAATTAATTGAGTAGAAGTGGCAATTATTTATCATAGCAGATACTTTAAGGCAGAGATGCCTAAACTGGACCTGTGGGCCAGAGTTTGCTCATGGTGACCTTGGATTTGGCCCACCGTGCCATATATGTGAACACAAAAAAAAAGAGAAAAATTCCCAAAGACCACCATTTCTAATGTAACATTTAGCATCTTTTATTAAGCTGCAAAAATGTAATTTAGATATGTGAATTTGACAAGTCACTGATATTACAAGCTGTACAGCTTGAATAGTTGTATAAGGCATCGATCTCTGTACTACAGATAGGATTGTGTTTATGAGGTAGATACCTGAAATAGAAACCTATTTTTAAATATTGTGAAATCGTAATTTAAAGGAATCAGGCCAACTTAATTTTTAATATAGAGTTTAGTATAATGCAACATTTAATTTTGACCCACCGCCTCAATCAAGGTAGATTTTTGGCCCTTTATAGGAAAAATTGGGCAACTTTTTAAATGTAACCTTTTAATTTCGACTTGAGTGTTATCATTAGTACAACCCAATTGCAAATACGTTGGTATAATGTGTAAAATGTAAATAAAACCAGAATGCAATGATTTGCAAATCGCATAAACCCATATATTAGTCACAATAGAACATAGAAAACGTATCAAATGTTTAATCTGAAGCATGTTTCTGTAATGCAAATCAGGCTCAGATACACCTTAGAAATCATTGTCTGTGTTCACAGTTTGCGGTCATCCACAAATGCAGATCTAAGCGCTACAGTATGTGAATATGGTGCAGAAGCCATCTTTTCTTTGGGCCTAAGCTCATTTACAATGTATTGAGGTCAGACAATCCAATTTTTTATTCTTTTTGGAAACCATGGACGCTGCCTCCTCAGGACTAAAGAGGAGAGGGACCATGCAGGTTATTATAAGCTCTCAGTTCAAAAGCCTGCATCACTGATGCTATGGGGCTGCATTATTGCCCTATGGTATGGGCAGCTTTCACATCTGAAAAAGCAACATATGCTTCCATTTTAGGGAAGGCCTTGCATATGCCAGCAAGACAATGCTAAATCGCATACTTCATCTATTACAACAGCATGGCTTTGTAGTAGAAGAGTCAGTGTGCTGACTTGGCCTGCCTGCAGTCCAGACATTTCACCAACTGAAAAACATTTGGCGCATCATGAAATAAAAAATACGAAAAAAAGACAGAGTACTGATGCGCAGCTAGAATCCTGTATCAGACTGTATCTCTTTCTCTCTCCAACCCCCACCCACCCCCACTCCATATAAAAAGCAACTGGTCTTCTTAAGTTCCAGACATATACTGACTATTGTTAAAAGAAGAGGGGATGTTACACAGTGGTTAAATTGTTGCAGCAATCAAATTTTAAATAACCGTATTTTTTTATTTTTGATTTATTTTCCTCATTTTAAACATTTGATGTTTTCTGTGCTCTATTGTGAATAAAATCTGGATTTAAAAGATTTGCAAATCATTGCATTCTTTTTACATTTATATTTTACACAGTGTCCCAACTTTTTTTGGAAATTGGCTTGTACTTTGAATATAATGGTATAATAAGTGGAACTTTTTCCATATGTTTTTCATTTCATATTTTGAAAGAGAGTTTAGTGATTTTGAAAGATATTCATCAGTGTGACAAAAGATTTTTTCACACTATTATTTTCAACTGTAAGGCAACTTTATACAGGATGTCCTCCATGAGTGCAACAAAGAAAGGCATTATTGTAAAACCAAAAATGCAACTAAAAGCCAGTTGAACAAAGCATGGGGATGATTCTGTAGCAGTAAGTAATTTATGATAAGATTTGCCACAGCTTGAGTCTTGACACATACTAATGTCCTTGGCACACAACGGACTCCTACTGCCCACTTCCATTTCGTGGAGGAGGAGAGTAATAGGGTGAGAAAAACCCTGAGAATATAAGAAAATGTACTGTATGAGGACATATACAATGTATTATAAAAAGCCTCAATCTTGCATGTTTCACAAGATAAATATATTATTGAGCTTTGCATTTTCATTTTTTAATCCATATACAGAATGTTATATAGTAACTGATTTTCACTTTGTTGAATGTTTAACATTATAGGCTACTTTTTTTGTGATAGGAGCGGGCAGCTAAGTGGCGGACCTCAGATGGCTTGATGGATGGGTTGACTACTAATGGGGTGTTGGTGATGCACCCTGCGGGGGAATTTGTGTCTGAACCCACTCCTGGTGTGTGGAGGGAGATATCAGTGTGCGGAAACGTCTTTGCCCTGAGAGAAACACGCTCGGCTCAACAGAGGGGCAAATTGGTAAGCAGGGCTGAGAGTGGTACAATCCTTGAAATTTAATTCAAGGCTAAAATAATTGCTTACTTAAGAACAAAAACTAAACAGGCAATCGACCATGTGTAACTTTAGAGCAATTTCTGTTTGCTATATTACTGAAAACTGTTTTTAACAATCCTGTTAAGGCTTTTTTACACTTTATGATCAGTGGTGGACAGAAGCAAAGTATATGCAGTTTGTTACTGTACTTGAGTTTTTTCACGTATCTACTTTACTGAAGGATTTTCAATTGGGGAGACTTTAACTTCACTACATTTCAAAGTCAAAAATCTTACTTTATACTCAACTACAATTTGCAAAATCAGTCGTTCCTTTTTATTTATGGGTGGGTAAAAACTTACTGGCACAGTAATACAACAATCAGGGAGCACGCGCTCCATTTTTAAACTGGTTTTGATTGCCGCTCGGTGGTATCTACTCAGCATGAACATACAGTTCAACGTCAGTTCAACATCAAGCAGAACATTTTGAGAGGAATAAATGATGGAAGAAACTTCGGACTCGAACTTGCCACTACACCCGTGGCCTTATTTGCAAAATTGTTTTTAAGTAGTTATAATAATTGTAATAGATATCATTGTGTTTGACTCATCAATATCATTCTAATTATAGATTGTTACTCATAGCACACCAGAGTCTTTTCACATTAACTGAGTTGATTAAGTAAAGAGTCTTGTTACTTGGGTACATTTTAAGGCAAATACTTGTTTAAAGGGTGCACTTTTACTTTTACTGAAGTAATATTTTACCTACTGGATCTCTAACTCAAGTACATGGTTTGTGTACTTTGTCCACCACTGTACATGATTCCCTACACCAATGTAAAATTAAATAAATGCAGAAAAAGCATGAGATGACAGTCTGAAAGGAAGTTCTTATATAAAACAAACATGCCTTGTAACGCATGGTTCTGCCCAAATCTTTACCAGTGTGTGGGCTTTTCACTCTCGCAGGTCGAGAATGAGTCAAACACACTGCAGGATGGCTCTCTGATTGACCTGTGTGGCGCCACGCTGCTTTGGCGGAGCCCGAGTGGCCTACGGCGCACGCCTACGCTCAAGCAGCTCGAGTCACTGCGCCAGGAGCTGAACGCCGCACGTCCCCAGTGTCCAGTGGGCTTCAACACGCTAGCCTTCCCCAGCCTGGCGCAACGTGCCACCGTCGACAAGAAGCAGCCATGGGTCTACATGAACTGCGGTCACGTGCACGGCTACCACAACTGGGGCTTCCGCAGAGAGAAGGATAAGGCAGTGGGGGCAGCCGAGCGCGAGTGCCCCATGTGCAGGAAGGTGGGCCCGTACGTGCCTTTGTGGCTGGGCTGCGAGGGCGGCCTGTATCTAGACGCAGGGCCCCCGACACATGCTTTCTGCCCCTGCGGCCACGTGTGCTCAGAGAAAACGGCACAAGGCTGGAGCCAGATTCCACTGCCGCACGGAACCCACGCCTTCCACGCAGCATGTCCCTTCTGTGGCACATGGCTCACTGGCCAGCACGGCCACATCAAGCTCATCTTCCAAGGCCCCGTTGACTGAGACAGCAGGACTGCATGTGAAACACAAGGACTAAAGGGCCTGGAGTCAATGTACTGAACTGTTCCTGCACCGAGACACCAGCGTGCTGAAAAAAAAAAGGAGAAAATGTTGAGAGTATATGTAAATAAAGGTGATGAAATAAATAAAGGGAAACGATTGCTTGCTTTTTGTAAGATTGCCGTGCACAAGCAACGTACTAAGAAAGATTTATGGGCATCGTTTTAGGGCAGAAACGTTGTGTTGCCTTGCTGATGAAAACCTACTGTAAAAGAAATGTGGCTATGGGCCAGGATCTGAAATATACACCGTCATCACCAGTCATTTGTATTTGACATTATATTAAAACATATGAACACTATAAATATATAGGCAGTAAGATGAACGCTACACGCCTTCGACATCACAACGATGATGCAGCATAAACGAGAGAAAGGCTTAAGCAGACTCTCTCCTCTTTGCCTCCCTCCCTCCCTCCCCGTCTCTTCATCTGTTTCTCAGGGACGTCTGGGCAGAGTGGTACAGTCGTGTCTGCAGACTGCAGCTCATTCCCTGGCTATAAATAACTCAAGGTCATTATTGCTGCCCCACAAACACTATGCACACTGGCCTTTGCGTGTAAGAAAAAGAACAAGATATACAGTACAGAAGCCATTTACAAGTCAAAAGCAAACCATTTATTATATTTGTGTAGATCTGTATCATAGCTTTTGATCTACTGACTAATTCACATAAGGACTTGCTTACAGGACCAAGATGTGCAGTTATTATTTTTAATATAGACTAATACTAGAATGTACTTCGATCATTAAGACATTTGGATCTGATCAGGACGATCTTAAGCTACTGGGTAGAATTGATGAATCGTGAAACAACTTCAGTATTGAAACAAATCCAGCTGTTTAGACTTGCTAATACAAAGCATAATATAAAAAAAAATAAGACAGCTAATCAGTTACAGCAGCATGAATGGTTTCAAAACCTCTAACCTCCCATAATGGGATTAGTAACAGGTAGGCAGTAAGATCATACACTGTAATATTTTAAATAACAAGCTGCTTGATGAGGTGACTGAAAATCTATAAACAACTGAAGAAAAAAAAAAAAGAGGCACTTTTAGAAAATACACATTTTCTTCTATTTAGGTTGCTACATTGACTATGTTTACAGTGCGGGCTATGGTTTGCTCTTATATTGTGACTCAAAAATAAGCTGCATTAAGAGCACCAATTAAAAATGACGATCCAGGCAATAAAAAGATGCAATTCATGAACCACCAACTAAAAAAAAAAAAAACCCAAAAAGCCACACATAAGACATTGATCATTTTTATTATATATATTTATAATAATATGTACAGAAAGAAGAAAAACATGATCAAACTGAGCTATGAAAGAGCACCAGAGTGAGCAAGCAGTGGGAGAGAGAAAGAACTACCGGCCTGGTGCTCTCACTACAACAGTCGCCTGCACCTTCATCATGCCTCGCCCAAAGCAACATAGAGATGTGCAAATGACAGAGAGAACAATGAACAAAGTTAAAAAGTAAAAGCCAAACAAAACAAAACAAAAAAAAGAGAAACAAAAAAGAAAGCACGCAGCAAAATTCCATCACATTCAAAAGCAGCCCCTCCCCTCTTGTTTAGAATAATGTCCCACCCTTATACATTGCCCCTAGGCCCTAAATCCGTTAATCAGACACACAGCATCACAACTTAATAGCTCAATTCATAGGTTAAAATCAGTAGAACAGCAAGCCTCATGGAAAAAAACAACAAAAATAACGCATTCTGAACATGTAGGAAACAGAGGGCACTCGGATTTAATGTGTGATGGAGTACAGGTCTGAAGTGAGACGTATGTGATTTTTTGTTGTGTTTTTTTTTTTTTGTTTGTTTTTTGTTGGGGTTTTTTTTTTTTTACAGACATCACATGTAATTGAAATAGAAGGAATGTTCCTAAATACAGTAAACCCAACCCCATCCCTGTACACCCCCCACAAACCTGCTACTGCTCCCTTCACCCCCATTCCACCAAACCAATCTCACTGAGCAATGTCTTTAATCTCCCAAAAAAAGTGTTATTCTGAGGTTAAAAATGGCTGAAGTGGCATTAAATGTAAATGGCTCAGTTTATTAGTACTCTAATATTACAATATGATAGACAACTTCTTCAAGACAGGTCTACACAAACTGCATCTAGGTTGTTTTTTTTCTAGATCCACATTCTACATATACTATATTATGACAAAAACACTGTCTGTTGTCCACAAGAAAGTCATTGCTCATGGGTTTTAAATCTTAACTTAGTAAGGGGACGCTTTTGTTTTCTAAACTTGAAGTCACATTAGGGGTAGAGGGGCTTTAAATTGAAGGGCTATATATTAACCCTTACACTGCCAAGATTTTTGTACTGTTCTACACCAAATAATGAAAGGTCTCAAAGATTAAGTTAATTTTATTTTAGGCCGAATGCAAAAAGAAAAAGGGGCTTGAACATGAGTGTTGTATTTTGGAGAATATGGAAGGTCATATCCGGTCTCTAAGCCAAGACCAGTCAGTCCCAACATCCTCCATCTTGATAAGACCCACAGTACAAACATCCCACTGATTTAACACACCTTCAGGAGTACACCCCACCCCCCCGTGTATGTTTACACTTTATGCACACATACAAAGACATTTCTAAACCACACAGTTTTGCAGGGATGATGGGTTGTGTCGAACTGAGCTTGTACAGCAAAACATACGCAACGTCTATACAGATTCTGCAAAAGACTGACTCGTCGAAACGCTAAGATGTCAAAGTAGACGTCAAACCCAAGACATCTTGGACAAAATGAAACCCAAACGCTACAGTAATTTTGACAAAAAGACCGGCACACCTGAAAATAATAATTAAAATAAAAAAATAAAAGAAATGAAAGCTCATCTCGCAATCCAAAAACTAACTACTCTGCCGCAAAGCTTGCATGATTTTTCGTATACCATTGCTTTACTGCACTGAGCGTCCAGTGACGAGGAACAACAACTGACTTTCACTTAAAATACAGAAGAGAAAATTGAGCCATCACTAGGCGTTACAGTTCCAGTCTGGATTGAACTTTTTTTCTCCTGCTCCTGAATACACTGAAAACAAATGACCGGGGAGGAGTTAAATGAGGTAACGGGGAACAGTAGCTTTAGTCAGCCAGCCCATACTCCAGACATCAAGCTTTCCACCCTCTCCCTGCCAAACACCTAAATTTGACTGCAGTAAGCCTTTGTACAATAATTATGATTAGGAAAAAAACAAAAAAACAAACTACCATTAAGTCTTAAAACGAATAATAACCTTAGTAAGATCAGAATATGAAATATATAATATTGCCAAATTTAGGTTTTTTATTCTTTATACACTGAACAACAAAAGAAACTTTGACAAGTGTACAAGGGTTTGTGTTGGATCGATGAAGGCAAAACTGGGAGAGACTTCATGACAAACAGGATTATGCAACTTTCCCGACTCACTCAAATCCCTCAGCTCTTTATTTTACAATAAAAAGGCTGTCCTCCAAAAGCCAATTACTTTTCTATTTGCACCTCTGTCATAAGATAGAAATCACTGCGTCTTCAGAGGGTTTGGGTTGTGGGTGGAATTTTAATGCAGGTGAGACTAAAATAGAAGAATAGGTCAAGATTTCAGAAGACAGAGGTCAAAAGAGATACGGTGTGAGTCTAGGAGTATAAAACCAAGGAGAGGACCAGGATCTCATAGAGGAGGCTACAAAACTCCTTGCAAGGAAGCCAAGGGAACGTTAAAACTCAAGCTTTGGCTTCGAACGCAGTGGTTACTCTGTTAGAACATTTTCACCTTCTGTTCTTATGCTCCTAGATGTATGTATGCGTGTGTGCATGTGTGTGTGTGTGTGTGTGTGTGTGTGTGTGTGAGAGAGGGCAGAAAGGGCATGTTTGTGTGTGTCTATGTGTGAAAAAGAGGGAGAGAGAGAGAAAGAGAGACAGGGAGAGAGAGAGGCTCTTCAACAGCAGCCACCACCAGACTGTCGAACTGGAGTGCTGTCGATCTTCAGGTTGGGTTTGTCTCCTCCAGCCGTAGCTCCCGGTCCCATGCGTTTCTTGATCTCGGCGGCCATGGTCATAAAGGCCTGCTCTACATTGGTGGCATTTTTAGCGCTTGTTTCAAGGAAAGGGATGGCAAGAGAGTCAGCGAATTCCTGCAAAGACATAAAAAGACTCTCAGATAAAGGAGTTGCTAGATTTTGTAGTGCATTTTCATTGACGTGAACAACAAAGGAGCCGTCTCACACACACGCACACACAACGTTCTAAATGTGGAAGTACAAAGAAAGAGCACTGAAGCTTGTTCATACTTTGGCTGTTGTGTAGTCCACTACTTTCTTCGTTGTGAGATCGCACTTGTTTCCAACCAGCAGCTTGTTGACATTCTCACTGGCATAGCGATCAATCTCCTGCAGCCACTGCTTTACATTGTTGTAAGATTCCTACCGGGAGAGTAAAAAGAGAAAATAAATTGCACAATGCTGATACTGCACCAACGGACTCGTGCGGTAAGGTTTCTATAAAGCACTGATGTAGCTCAACAAATTGACTTACAGAAAGGTAAAGTGCAGAAAATGAATGTATGCTCTAAACTGCCCCCCTGACATATAAGACTAAGTGGCCAATTAGCTGCATTGTAAGAATGCTGCACACAGCAACATCAATTTTTGCCTCCATGCCAAAAGGTGACACAGCAGCGCTCCCTAACTGAATCAAACAGCATAACTGTGTGCAAAATGCCACTTCATTAAAGTTTCTGAAACTTTCAAATAATTGAAATTCCAAGGAAGTCCAACCACAGTAAAGTCTGTTCTTTTCGAATTTGACCTCGGCGCAGCAATAATCATTAACAATAATCAAACATTAAGTTGATCCCTCACAGACTCACTGATTATTTATTAATCAAGACAACCACGATGCTGAGGATGCCACTGTGCCTCGAAGTCTAATAATAAAATAAAGTCTCATCTTGTACTGAGTATTCCATCACTGGTTGGAGCTTGTTTTATCAGAGTTCAATTTTGTTTCAAGATTCATTGTAAATGAGAAGCAAGGAGTACAAAAAATATAACAATATACATAACTCATGTATCAGGCTTTAGTTTGGCACAAAACCTATACTGCATACTATGCCTCTCCTCAGGTCTTGCAGTTTTCATAAGTTCCCTAATTCAATCTACATCCATAGTTTGATATTCGTGTTTTTTATGTTTCAATGTGCATTACCTGATCAGTGACATCATACACCACAATGATGCCATGGGCTCCTCTGTAGTAACTGGAAGTGATGGTGCGAAACCTTTCCTGTCCAGCAGTATCCCACTGAGAGGGAGAAAGAGATGGTGAAAAAAGGGAATTTCAGGGTGTGTGTATGTATGTAATAAATATATATTAATATTAATTTGTTTGTCAATTCACATGCGTTCTTTACTCAGATAAAAATAAATAAATAAATTCTGGATTTTCTTTTTTTTTTTTTTAATCACTAAACATTTGGTTTTTGCCTAAATCCGGCATAATGCGCACATCCAGAAATAAACCCCTATGAGGTCATCAAACACACTAGGCATTTATTCGTCATAAAGCCAAAACAAACTTAAATTACTGTCTCTTTTGATTGTCTAGATAAGAGCAATACATTATTCGAAACTGTAAAGACTCTACTGTCTACTTTTATTTGTATTTTGGCTCTCTGCCATCTCAGTCATCATCACAGACATGAATAAAACAACCTAATTCTCAGTGAAAAACTGCCTAACAAACAGAATAAATATAGATCTATAGAGCTTGAAATGTCTACTTTTAAACAAACCAATTCCCAAAACAACTTCTCTGATTGTGTAATCCGTATGGACGTTAAAATAAGTAGTTTTTCCGGTATCACTTCATTAACCGTCCGTTTGGAAACAGTTTCGTTTGGTGTATTGATAATTTACCTGATTTAAATCACTTTTTTTTACTTTAAAACATTTACAAATATATTTGTATTTAACTAACAAATATTTGTAGTGATTACAATGATTGCTGCAAGTGAAAGTTTAAGCTTAAACTAAAAAAAATTCACATGAAAAACCCAGGAACCACTGAAGAAAAAAAAAAAGCTTTAGATTTCACTCACAATCTGAAGCTTAATAGTTTTGCCATCCAGTTCAATGGTTCTGATCTTGAAGTCCACTCCGATGGTGCTGATGTAGCTCTCCGTGTATGTATCATCCTAGACAAAAAGCATGCATTGTCACAACCGGTTGTATATTAATAAATATAAAGTGTACTAGTCAAAATCAATAACAGTGACTGAACAGAGTAAATTATATAGCGTTTCAAAAGTGTATATGAAAGACAATGTTCGATTTATTAAGTTAAGAAATCACTAAGTCTACATCTTACTGAGGAGACACAAGTTGGACCTTTTCCACTTTCCACTGCAGATCAAATGAAACCAGGTTTTCAGTAATACTATTTGGATGCATCATATATTCATCAGAATGAATTTAACCTTAGACACACTGGTGCGGTTCTAAAACCAAAGAGTTGCCAAAGAGTTCAAGGACCAGAAAGGTTGCATGATCTTAATTTTTATTTCAAACAGTATCACCGAGTTATGTACTTACTGCAAATCTCAACAGGAGACATGACTTGCCCACTCCAGAGTCACCGATGAGGAGCAGTTTGAACAGGTAGTCGCTAAAAAAAGGGAAAAAAAGCATAAAATCACATTGCAGCTTAAAAATTCCCCACAGAGGATTACAGTGCAAAAAGAGTGAAAACAGGAAAGATGATAATTCAACGAAAGCAAGAGAATTTATTTCTGAGAAAACAAGGTCCATCTATCAATGATGATTCTATTAGTAATTCTTGGGGAAAAAAAATTAAATAACAAAAGTAAAAAAAAAAAAAAAAAAAAAAAAAGAACACCAATTCACAAATTTGAAAGCAACATAAATAAAAGTGAATGCTTATTGTTCCTATAATAGATAACTTCATTTAATTATTGCAAAGACATTAAAAACAAGTACAAATAACAACACTGTGGTAAACAAAAACAGGGTCCATCCACCAGATAGAAGCCGTGTGACTCGTGCCCCCTCCTAACTATCTAAATGTTGCAATCAACAAGCTGTTGTGGTGCTTTCTGAATACTGAGCACATGGCACTGTTAAGGACTAGTGTTACACATGTAACAAGGTGTTGCGTCACACCTGTCGTGAAGCAATCGGCACTTTGGGCATACAGCATGTAATACAGTTTGACGTGTCCGTGTCAAAAGGCAACACATAACAGGGCGTTATTTTAGAGGTTGTTTAAAAAAGTGTTGTCATGACAGACTGCATCTTCTCACTACACTGCGTGAATCAGCTCTGAGCAAGCACATGTTCCATGAGAAAGATGCTTTTTGCAACATATTCGACTAAATGATTTTAGTTTTTCTTTCCTTTGCTGATTTTTCTTCTGGTTTTTTCTGTATGCTATACACTGAACATATAAATGCAATGGTGGGTTGGGCTTTATTTTCAATGTCACATGCTCCTGTATGGCTTTTTTTTCATCTTCTGGAAACCAATGTTGACTTCTACCTCTGCAGGACTTTGCACATGCGTGTGTACGTTAACATGCACTCTATACATACACACACTTCTGTTTCTGGCATTTGCACTATAACTGCATCATGACTTTGTACATTTGTTATTCGTTTCTTGCGTCATTTTTCGGTTGCGGTTTGTCTGAAATTTATTCTCAAAGTAAGAATTTCATTTCACGGTGTTTCAAAATGACTCCTGTACACAGGACAAACTCAAATCTTGAGTGACTGTGGTATGTCTTTTTCCTCCATGTGGCGGGTTTCTGCGCATGGCCAAATTGAAATGTATCCATAATAAAACATTAAAATCCACTAGCCTAATTTACTTACAACCAAATTTAATACTAAGCGGACCACAAGATTCCTGACCATGAAAACACCTTACAATGTCCTACACGTGTCCACTTGCACATGCAGCATTTCAAGACGTTCAATTTTCATTTATAATAAAAATACAGGAAAACTAAGACCGAATTAGCACTTCCTGGCAGCAAACCTCATGAAAACAACACATTCTGTTACCCATCATTTGTTTCCATAATTCATTTTAGACACATTTCCTGTTTTATTTATATACACGATATATATTTGATCATTATTAACTCAAATCAAGTCGGCCTTTATTTCAGGTTCATTATATCCAGATAGTAGAGAAAGTTAGCTTTTAGGTTTCACGTTTTATAATATTGATCAATATTTGTTGGCATAACAGTTATCGTGCAAAAGTGGAAGTGTCTTGATGGGAGTTTGGTGCCATATTGGCCACCACTCATAGCATCGCCAATGACCTCCTCCTCCTCCTCTTCCTCTGGCCACAGCCCAGAGACTTCACAGGCCTAAACCCTGTGGACAGGAGACTCAATCTCTGGCTGAACTTCTGTCAATTTCCTCCACTTTCTAGGTTATGAGACCCTCTCCTTCTGAAACGCATCCATTTTACCTAACGAGGGCAATTAAATCGAAAGGAAACCGGCTGCGGCGCAACCAAAAGGCGTCCACTGTCGATTAGCCACCCAGCGTAAAATGATCCTATCTGTCGGTTTCAAAAATCACCCAAAATAAGTTTTTTAATACGGTGTAAGATGAGAGCGAATCTAAAATGACGTCCAGCAGTCGTCAAAACCAATTGTGTCGTCAAAAACAGCTAATTTCATATTTCCGATAGCGCGCTAGCTAGTTTGCTTATATTCGTTACAATTAGCATAACGAACCCGTATTCCAAAACGGCCCGCCTCCAACGCGCGGATTGGCTGTTAATAAGCTTGGTTCGGCGCGTCCATTAGCCAGTGTCGTAAACCGTCCCTGATCTCAGCCAATCGCAACCCACGAAGTGGACTGTGTCGCGAAACGGGTGTGCATTATAAGATAGAGGTTAGCTAGCGAGGCAGATGACAGGAGCTAACTAGACGAAGTGACAAAGCTTGTCGGCTAACGACGCCATGGTTTTCTATGAGGAGTGGATGTGAAATGGAAAGGAAGACGAAATAAAAAAAAAAGGTCCATTAGTGCGGCATGTATTAGTGAAGGAAGAGTCATACTTACTATTCAGGATTCATGGTGGGAGAAGGCCGGGGTGTGTGTTTTAAATGGAAGTCTGACGAACACTTTTGCTTCCTCTTTGACTCCGAGATAATAGATGATTCCTCCGATTGTGATTGTGAAGCACTGTGGTGACTCAGGCTGCTGTGTTTCGGTTTACCCTCCGCTGCTGCTGCTGTCACTGCTGCACACCGCCTTTACTACGAGCTCCTTTCACTTACCGGACATTACTCTTACTGAATAACAGCAGGCTCCTTTATCCGGGCTTTTTTTCCTCCTCCTTCCTCTGGCCGCAGGAGAAGTTACAAGATGGCTGCGCAGGTGCGGCAGTGACATCAGATGACGTGGCAGTACGGCCGGATTTAAAAAAAAAAATTAACAATAAAAAAAGACAGAAAGTTAGGCAACCCTTACATGACGTCATACGCCCTTATAGTTTCTGGCCCTGGGGTTCATTTTGGTTTTATGACTGAACTGATTCACACAATCATATAATTTTTCTCCATCATAATCATATAAAGAGAAGCTCCAGGGAATGTCACGAAAAAAAAGTCTGGACATTATTTCCAATTCTATCATCTTTTAAAGACCATTCCTGTCTTTCAAATTTAGTTTTACTATTGTATTTTATTTATTTAATGTTGGTCAAAATATAGATCATGATGTTGGAATTATTCCTTTCCAAACTGTCAAAACACACCTTGGTATATGTGACACAAATATTCTCTCTATAATACCACGCAGAGAACTTAAAAAAGTAAAAAATAAAAAACAATTATAAAAAGCTATCTATCTATCTATCTATCTATCTATCTATCTATCTATCTATCTATCTATCTATCTATCTATCTATCTATCTATCTATCTATCATACTGCAATTATACAGCCATTTTGCTTCCTGCTTCCATTATACACATACACACACTTTCAGGCTTTTGCTATATTTGCTATAGTTGCTATATACTGGAACCCTGTCTCAGATTTCCCCTTCTAACTCTTATGCTCTTGTCGCACACAGCCACTCGTCAAAATGTAGTGAAAAGCCGTCCCGGAAGAATGGCTGTTACTATAACAGTGACAAAACCTGGAATGGGAGGTTCAATATGCAATTAAGGGAATGATAGTCAAATGTCCATAAACCTTTTTTGCCATACAGTGCTTCACTTTTTGTTTTCTATTCGATACTATGCCATGTACTGTTTTCACTGAATCTGCTGTTAGCTAAAACAACTCCTAAGTGACAAGCAGTAATGTGGTTAAATGGCACTAATTTGTAGCTTTGTGCTTTGTGGCTTCCCCTCCGCACAATAGATTGCAGTTATTCACAAGCTGCAAAACTTCATGAATTTTGTTCATTTAGCCAGTGTCTGCAATCCACAGACATACAGTGGTGCTTGAGATTTTGTAAACCCTTTAGAATTGTTTGCCTCAAAATCCTCAAAGTGAATTCGATTGAGCAAATTAAACAAAATATTATACTGGTCATTTATTCATTAAGAAAAATGATTCAGTATTACATATCTGGCAGAAGTATGTCACCGTATGTCACCCCATTGTAAAGCAATAACTGTAAGTAAAGGTTTCTGGCACCTGTTAATCAATTCTGTACCATAGCTTATCAGAATTTTAGCCCCAATTCTCAGTACACAAAAGCTTCAACTTTGGAATTTTTGGTGAGTTTTTTTTACGGTAATTGATTGCTTCAGTTTTTTACAACATTTCTGTTGGATTAAGGTCAGGACTTTGACTTTGTCATTCCAAAGCAGTAACTTTGTTCCTTATTTGTTGGAGTTGAAATTCAGGTCATGGACAGATGTCCTGACATTTTCCTTTATAATTCTGAATTCATTGTTCCATCCGTCCCAGATTCAGTAATGATGAATATGATGACACCACCACCACCACGTTTCACAGATAATGTTTTTATACTGCATTTTACATTTCGGCATTTGTTAGACCCCCTTATCCAGAGCAACTTGCAATTATCTAATTCATACAACTGAGTAGTAGAGGGTTAGGTGCCTTACCTCAAGAGTCCAGCAGTGGAAGTTTAGTGGTGCTGGGATTTAAATTCAAGACCTTCTAAACAGAAGTCCAACATCTTAACATCTAACCACTAAGCTGTCCCTTCTATGGAATGCAGCATTTTTTTTTTCCTCCAAACATAAATCTTTAGTTCTATTTTGGTCTCATCTGTCCAAAAATACGTTATCTATAGTTCTTTATCATGTCCAAATATAGACAATTCTAAAGAGTTCACAAATTTTCATCACCCCCTGTATAGCAAATGTGTGCTTACTTCTCTGGTCTGGACTATTTTAAAGCTGCAATGTCTGACTGAGTGATTGCTGATGAATTGTGGACATGTGATAAATGCAGATGCATTGCTGATATTTTAGTGAGAAATCAATGCATTGTTTGTGGAAAATAAATATTGGCTTTATCTTAACTGTACAGCTCTACAGCTATAAGATTCCTGGTTCAGCTCAGGTCACTGTCTGTTGAAGTGCTTGTGTGTTTGTGTTTTTTCCAGGTTCAACAGTTTCATCCCCCTGAGCAGTACAAGGCAGTTACTGAGATTGCATGAATGAACTTTCTCTGTCATTTTAATACATATAGTAGGTGTCCGTATACTTAATGCATGCTGCTTTTATAATATATACAATCCATTTTTGATTATGATAAATGGTATATAATAACCGTTGGAACCTGGCGGGATTGTACAAGGCAAAAGGGTACGTTTCACAAACTGGATCGATGCTGACTAAGTGTTTAAGTGTTTTATGATCCACTCTGTCACTGTTAATCATTCTAGAATACATTTCAACAGTGCAACAACAACTCTGCAAAAACATGTAAAAAGAGGTGGAGTAGTAGAGGTGAAGGCTGAGAAGAGAGAAGAGAGGTTTGATTAAGAATTTAATTGTGGCTGCTAGAACAGATGTATTGTACAGTAAAGAGAAACCTGTGATTTTTGTGGCAACTTGTACACCTGGTGTTTTAGATTTAGTTTTAAATTATTTTACACATACACATACATTTATGTCTTATATTGCATTACATAAACAGATACAGTGTATTTTACAATTTTTGAGACACAGTCCTTTTGTTTATATTTCAAAAAACTAGGTAAAAGACAAAAACCCACAAGAACTGAACACTAAATGAGTGGAAAAAAGGTCTGTGGACAGATGAGCCCAAATTAAAAAAAATGTGTCTCTAACAGAGAATGTATTTATGATGGAGAACAGGAGAGAAGATCTTAGCAGACTGCCTCATACACACACTCAAACATGGAGGTGAAAGCTTACTGGCTTGGGTTTGTTTTGGAGCAGGGAAGGTTGGAGACTTATTCCAGGTTAAAAGGAATACTGAACCAACATGGCTACTATTCCATAAATCAGCATTATCCAATTTCCTCTGAAGTGCAGCTAATTAAAATCAACTTCACCATATAACAAGACAATGATCTGAAGCATACGTCCAAGCACTGTAAGCATTATTTATTATTTATCTATTATTTTTCATGGATTGGCCTTTCTATTCACTGAACCTAAATCTAGTTGAACTGCCCTGAAATGAAATGGATCACATGGTCAGAAAGAAAAATCCAACTATCGAAGATCTTCTTCTTTGGCAAGTTTTTAAGTAACATGGCAAAGAGTTTCAGCTAAGAGTGTTTGGAGTAACTAACTGTCCAGATGTCAAGAGTGTGTAAAGCTGTTATACATGCTAATGGAGGATTTTTGTTGAACATTGTACAGGTATATATTTGTTTGGTCAAAGTAAATGTTCGTACCTTTAAGATACCTAGTTTGTTGTACATAAACAAAGGGTACATGCAGTTGTCTCTCTAAAACCATAAAAGACTAGGTGTTTCCTTCAGGCACTGTATGTTAGTGTACAAACACAACACAATGAACAGCAACATTTTGTGCTTTCTGGCTTTTGACAGTCTACACGCCGCTTATATTGCAGAGCAGATATCCAGCTTCTGTGTCGTCCTTCACCGGCTCATTCTCTGTAGCAGAGTTTATTGTGCACACTGGCGAGGGCAAGTAAATGTTTCCTACAGCTCCCTCAGGTTCAGGCTCTGCAGCACAGTTCTGGGTGGTGTTGACTGCCTCCAGGCCCTGGTTGATGTAGTAGTTTTCTTCTCTGGGCTCCAAGGGCGGAAGCGCACACAGTAGAGCTTTGAGTCTCTGAGCCAGATCTGCAAAACAAGGCCGCTGAGAGGGCTCTTTGTGCCAGCAGCTTAGCATCACCTCATATCTGATAGGGTGATAGAGGAAGGGAGAACACAAGAAGATTTAGAGACTATTAGAGCATTTCAATTCTGCAATTGATGATGAATTTTAAAAGCCCATGCTCAACAGTTATTTCATAATGAATTTTACAGGCTCTTTTTATATCACCACATAAAGATCTCAGTGCTAATCCCAGGGATAATTCAGAAAAAATGAAAAAAGCTCCTGCTATTGCTCTTTGATTTTTGTTTAATTGGTAAAAATTTTGGTTGTATTGTTTATCGAATATCAGTCAGCATTAACATATTGAGGTTAATCTTTCTAACGTTTAATACATTTAAACAGACAGCCACCTTTAAAGCCCACAACCGTTAGAAAAGCGTATAATTAGTGCACATACTATGTGGCCAAAATTATGTGGACAACTGACCATTGCAAAAGTATGTGCTTGCTGAACATCGGATTCCAAATCCGCTGTAGTTCTTATTCCAGTGTCTGGTGCTGATTCGGGACAAGAAAGCTGGGGTGTAGTCTGTGCTCCAGTTTAGCATTTAGATGCAAAATACTTGAGGTGCAGAACACATGAGTGCTTGTGAACCATATCCTTATAAGCACTGCTTTGTGTTTAAGGGCATTGTCATTCCCGGTTTGGGTCTCATCCCCTTTGTTTAAGTGAAAAAAAGGTTTAATTCTACAGCCGTCAAAATCTTAGTGCTGGACTCTAATTTTGTAACAAATGTTTGGAGATGGATCACATACAGTATGGTCATAGTCAGGTGCCAACAAACATTTACCCTTATATATATTATATACATTATATATTTTTTTACGTAACTCTGAAGATGGCCATTTAAGATTAAATAAGGTGAACTAACATTCTTAACTAAATAAACTATTTTCACTTACATTTCTATTTTAAGAATTTATTTCCTACGGCACATGGGATATTTATGAAGGTAGCTGCCTCAATACCAGGTTTAGCCTGAGAAATTAGTCTGAAATCTCCAAACATTCTTGTGATTTCCACCTGGAGTTTGACAGAAATGTTTTTTCCAGGTCATAAGATGGAAATTACAGTTTTATTTTCAGCTTGTTATCGCATCTGGACTCTTAATGCCTGGCGAATGTGAAGACGTCTTAATGAATCTTTAAAATGGTTGTCCTCAAGTTACTAATAATGTCTGCTCTTTTTAAATCAAAATACATCACTACAGCATCCATTCTCTCTCTGTAAGTTCATCTCTTGATTAATGAAAACAAAGGGAAAGCACTTACAGTTTATTTTCACACTCCCCTTGTTTGAGGCGATGCCCACCGACCAGCATGTCTAGAAGCTCATGGTTGGGAATACCAGGATATGGAGTCCTTCCTCTGGATACAATCTCCCACATGGTCACTCCAAAGGACCACTGCATACAGTTAATGATAGTAAAATATTCTGCAAAATCTTTCAAATAGCAATCCAAAAAAATGTATCGTGACAGTAACATCCAGGACTGACCACATCACTCTTGCTTGTGTAGATGGATTCAGAAAGGCTCTCTATAGCCATCCACTTAATTGGCATTCGGATAGCAACCTTCTGTCTGTAATAGTTACTGCTGCATATTTGTTTGGACAGGCCGAAGTCAGCTACACGTACACGCAGATCATCTCCCAACCTGCATTTGTGGGTGATGAGTGGTAGAAAAAAGATGATACAAACACCACTAATTTACTGCAATATCAAACATTCTGAAATGCCACCATGGACTTACATGCAGTTGCGTGCTGCCAAATCTCTATGCAAAAAGCCCTTGGAGCTGAGATACTCCATGCCTAAGGCGATGTCGATCATGAAGCGTAACAAGCTCTGATCAGGAACAAACTGAGACAAAGTAGTCAGTTGGAGACTGAATGTAGCTGTTGTTTGTTATTTATTTGGCTTATGTATCAGACTGCAAGGTATGAGATCTAAAAAAATTAGCTGAAAATGTCAGCTCGTTCATGTAAGTGTCTGTGGTGTTCACCATAGGAACGTCACCATAGCGGGTGGCTATAAGAAATCGTCTTAGGTCTCCATGTTTCAAGAATGGCAGGATTACAAGTGGGACTGGGATGGACGAGTCCTGTACTGTCTCCAGGGTGACACCTGGTGGTCAGACATGGCAAATATATAAATAAATGCACATTTAAACGTCAGGTATTTCATCACCCAATTGTCTTCTTGATTATCAGAATTTCCCCTCTATCTTTTCTTCTTAATTTAGTAACTTTTTATGCTCCATTCACAGTAGAGACCAGGGTTAAGCAGATCATTTAAGGCAATTTGTATATTTTTTTACATAACTATTTTTTCTTTATCTTTTCTTACGTATTAACACACAGCACCCAGAACACTGCATCTGTAAATAGTGTAATGTCTATAGCAATGAAAACCAACAAAAGTTGGACTATGATTGGATTATTATGGAACTATTAGGCAAGATTAAAACCTTTGTTCCCTCTCATTCTATCAGGACTGTAATCTGAACAGTACATAATCTAATAGTGATCAATTAAAAAAAACGTAATGTGTTCTTTTTTTTTTTCAATAATCATATACAGCTTAAGCAAGAGTCAAAACTTTACTTCTCTGTAAATCAACATTTAAAGAAGATGTACTTTACCCAGAAGTTTCACTATGTTATCATGATCAAAGTGCTGCATAATTTCAGCTTCTTTAAGAAATGACTGCAGATCATCCTGGCTGTAAATTCCAACTGTAACAAGAATGAAAAATAACATACTCCAAATGTAACGTTATAATATATTAAACTTTTTAAATGTAAGTGATTAATTAAACATTTGCTTCCGTATAATTTGACACTATTATACTATTCAGTATAACAAATTAACCAAAAGTTTGAGGACACCTGACCATCACATCCATATATTTTTCATTCCAGATTTGTCTCCCCTTTCTATTATAAAATCCTCCACAGTTTCAGCATTTTAATGTTATTATTGATATTTTTATGCTATTATTACAAAGGGTTTAACAGTTGTCTTGTGTCAGATTCTCAAGATGACAGAGTGATGTCAAGTACTCATGGTTAGAACGTGAAATATGTATTATATTACTGATTGACAAAAGAAAAAGTTAATAAAAAAAAATTATTTAAAAATATTGTCAATGCATTTCATCATATACTTGCCTCTCATTGTCTTCACTGCTACTTGGGTGGATTCATTGTCTTCTGATAAGAATATGCCCTCATACACTGCCCCAAATTCTCCTAAAAGAGGTCAAATGCCAGACCTAGTTAAAAATAGCTTTTAGCTATGTTTATTATTAAACCAGTGAATTAAATATTCCACCTGGACTATACGATTCAGTATGAAATATATAAACTGGTTTATTCTGATTGGCCAAGTTTTTTGTCTGAAATACACGTACCTCTCCCGAGCTCTTTGCCCAGCGTGACTCGGCTGCGATCGACCAACACATCTTTAATACCAGACAGCATTCTTTCATGCACACTGTCCAAAATCTGATCAGAACCTAAAAGAAGACATTGAGCACAGAGAGCAATGAGGTATAGCTTGTGTGTACATACACTGTAATCAAATGTACAGTATGTCCCTGACATTACTGAAATGAACTGTAAACTGTGATGATGTCTAATCAACACTTACTGGTAGTTTGCTGAGAAGGTGTAGTTTGTGGACCTTCAGGGGCCCTGTATGATCTACTGAACTCCTGTAATGGCATAAGCACCACTTCTTGTTCATCCCTAAACCCAATTCACAACATTTAATTACATTTTTATTACAATAATAATATAAAAACTTTTTAAGTATTTGGTTCTAGATTATTTACCTGAATTTACTATAACCTTTGCGTACAATGCAGACGGCAGATACTATCAGAGCCAAGAGTACCAGTATTCCACTAATCACACCAGCAATTACTGGAGCTTTAGGCAATTTCTGTACATCAGATGTTGGTACTGGAACAGCAGTGATTTCGACTGGAGTCTTCACTGTCAGACAGAGCGAATTTCAAACCAAGTGCTTTATTAAGGGGGTTTTAATTAGGACCCTCGCCGAAAAGACTGTTGTAATCAGTTATATACAACCTTTAAGGATTGCTTTAGGATCTGATTAGAACTTAATTTCCCAAAAAATATATGTATGGTTATATTTTGCCAACATCTAATCTAATAAATAAATCATGTATTACTGCCAAGATTAAATGTTTTGATAGTAATCATCACTTACATATTATAACAGAATGTGCAGACCCAGATGTGCCCAGTTTCTGAGATATTCTGTTGTATGCTCTGACAGAAACCTGGTAGCTCATATGCGGTTGTAATCCAGTCAAATTGGCTGTAGTTTCAGTCAGTCCCGTGAACTGTGGCATTATTAACACGGTATTGTCACATGGCACCCATGGTGCATGAGATTCTCCTGTTTTTTGTTTGCACTCTACATCATACATCACTTCTTCTCTTCCACCCAGGTCTGCAGGCGTGGCCCAGTTCAGAATCAGGGCTGTGTTGCTTTTATGATTGGTAGTTAAGTTGAGTGGAGCTGATGGAGACCCTGAAAATCAACACATGTAAGGAAATACTTTTTTAAACGTCTCTTTATAGATAAATCTACTTACACTCCTGGACAAAATAAAGTGAATCAAGCTCAAAATGGGCTTTGCCACTATAAAGCTTTTATGGGACTTAACAAAAAAAATCATTGTTTTGAAAAAGAGCATGAATTCTGATATCTTGAAATCTGTCTTTTTACCATTTGCTCATTCTTTTTGCTCATTTTACTTGGGGAAAAGCTAGACACAAAAATTCACTTACATATTCTTATACAGTCTGCAAATGTAAACTTAATAAATAAAAACGATTTAGATGTTTGATGTGAAATTCAACACACATCTGGGTTATAAAACTATTTTTTTTCTTGACTCTGTTTCACCTGTTTGAAGCTCATCAACATTTTTTAATTGTAATAAACAAACAAATACAAAGAATATGTGTTAAAAACAATATGAATAAATTCATGTCACTTTACACACTTGTACAGCCTAGTTGCGGGGGGTCGTTCTGCAGTTGAGCATATCCCTCTTCACAATCACATGCTGAAGCTCCTTCTGAGGATGTTCTGCTGTTGGATGGGCAAGGCCGACATTCCCCACTATCATTAGCAGGTTTGTAGCTGCCCAAACCACAAGCTGCATAAAAACAATAAATCAGATAAAATATATATATTTAAAAAAGTGCATTCACGGACATTCACCCTTATCTTTTGTTATATTTTATGTTCATGTCAACGGTTCTCTTTTCTCTAATATCCACTAATAAAAAAGGTTTTCCCCACCTCAACATATCTCACTTAACTCAGTTCTATTTTCTATGTATGTTATAGAAGGGAAATCACCAGACTGGTGTACATTCCAGGGCTACAAGAGTTGGACAGCCCAGATGGGTTTCTATAAGTAATAACATGTTTTGACCCATGACTGGAATGACTAATCATTTAGTGAGGGTTATAGTGATGACTGATGATGCATCCAATAAACATACTGCATGTGCATATAAGTGTTTATACCAGGTTACACATAGCATGAAATATTTTTAGAATCCCCTTTAATCACTTAAATACTTATTACTTACTTAACATTTATTGTCAACACACTTCTCACTCTTGAAATCCTAACTCACCTCTTTAACAGTGATCACCAACTCTGTTCCTGATAAACACCTGTCTACAGAGGTGTATGTAATGTAATCAGATATATCAGGGTTATCTAAAGCACATAATGAATTCTTACAAAATGAAATTCATTAGTGAATCATTTCGCAAGTGCCATTTTCTTTTTTTTTTTGCATTTGGTTTCATCCGGCAACGTAGAACAAACAATGCAGCCATTCTTGCCTACAGGAAAGGCAAGATACTTTGACAACGAATGTAACTAATGGGAGTACAGAGCTTTTCTCAGTGTGGAACCCCAGAAAAATAGACTAGCAACTAGACAAGTAATCAAGTTGCTATTAATTAGCCCCCTGCCCATAGCACTGGCTATTGACTCTCCTTCTTTTAATGTACACAAATTTCACATTTATCACGATAGCCTAACATTGGTCATATATAACGAAGCTAGAGAATTCCCTTTACAGAGTGCTAGCTCATGTGTTTATGAAGAAGAGGATTATGTAATTTTAGTCTTTTGTACATAGTCAGATATAGAGTATAGAGATAAAAGCATGGCATATTATTAAGGATGTTTTGTTCCCGTTAATTATCAGATTCTTTCTTTACTACAACTTGCCTGAACGAGCAGGAGCATGCTATGTTGTTTGAATGACTGTTAAAACAGCTGAAAAGCCCTGGAGACCCTGCAAAGCTATGCAAGAAATTCAATAAAAAATAAAAGCTGAACTAATAAGATCAGTCTGACTAGTTATACCATACATATCAAATGGATTACACTTTTATGGGCATAAATCTTTAACAAGGAAAATTTTTGAGCATCCTCTGACCTTTACATATGTTGCCTTTTGTTTCAAATCCAGCTCCACAGATACACAATCCATGCATTACACCCCATTGTCCATTATTCTCGCATTCAACCTTCGGGGTAGAAATTTCTTCAGCTCCATTCACACACTGGCCTCTGATCCACCCTGACCCTGCTGACACTTCTCCAAAACTAGTCTGGTTCACTGTAATCCCTGGACATTTCATGTAAAAGACACGAATGGAGGAAATAAACAAGCATGATCCACCGTAGGAGAAACCCAAATGAAAGCCACTTTTTGTGATCTTTCCCAAGTTTAGTCCCCGCGCATAATGCAGGTGTGTTTCCACGTCTTTGATTTCAGCAGGTTGAGAAAATGACTGTGGAGCTACAACTTGTTGTCGCATTCGTCGAGTTCGAGGTTGTTCCACTGGTGTATCAGACTCCTGTAACTGGATAGTGACTGGATGTGATCTGTTATCTTGAGCAAAAAGCAGGTCCAACTGAAGCTCATGGGCATCCTTCTTCGCAATCCATTTAGTCCAAAAGGTTTTTAGTGTGGTTTTAAGTTTAGAATCACAGCCTTGGTAGACAGGATGAGCCGAGGCCAGGCCCAACTTCAGCGAAATCTTTTGCCACTAAAATAAATGATTTGAGATGTGAAATTAATAATTTAATACGCACATTACACATTTGTAATAAATGGTAAAGTTAGAGAAAGGTTCACTAGATTAGAAATGAGGAACGTACAGCTTTAGGTGGGTCGGATGTCAACTGCAGATCTTCCACTGAGGTAGAATCCAAAATCCCTCTGCAATTTGTAGTTATTTCAGTTATAAAAATGTGTTTTTGTCAAACATATGGTGTAAATTATTAGTAGTAATACTTGAAATTACATTTTTTATAATCCAATTATTTTTTGGACATGTTGTGTACCCTATGGTATGCATTTTTTGTTCTTAATTAAACTTTCAGATAAACTTTGTTAGCTGATTTTATAGTCTTTGTGTCATTTGCTAGATGCCCCCAATGCAATGAGGAGGAATCGTGCGCCTCTTTACTATTTTCAACATCTTCTAGAATTAAACTATCCAACAAAGTCTAAGAAAATGAATGTTTACTAGTATCAAACGAAGCACAAATTATTATAACTTATGTGATTAGCTTCATGATGCCACATGCAATGGAAAATGAATCCTATTTAAAGCCACTGTAAAAGGTACTTGTTAGACAAGAACATCTAGAACTGTCTGTTATTGTTCTGCTTGTCTCTGTGTTGATCGTTGTTCAAGTCTGAAGTATTTTTGAAATATAAAATAGAACCAATGTTTCATTTATAGTCGGTAAAATCAGAACACACCGCATATGAATGAAAATGTAAATAGTGTGTAAATGTCTTACCTTCAATAGGGGTCAGTTGCCCAGATGTGGATAAAAATGTAACCGAAAACAAGCAGCAATGAAACAGTAAACAGAGGGAAACAGCCATGTTTAAAAGTCACCGAAAACACACACACACACACACACACACACACACACACTAATGAGGATAATTAACACCCATACTATTACTACACTCACACCTGTACACTGAGCTACTACTGTTCTGCTGCGAGTATATGAGCTCTCTCTCTCTCTCTCTCTCTCTCTCTTTCTCTCTCACACACACACACACACACACACATCCACGCGAAGTTTACTAGAACCCCCTCTCTCCTGCTGTTGTGTGAACGCTGATGTGAATGGCATGAAAACGACTCAAATGTTGTATTAAATGTACAGCACCGGAGTTAAATCACTGCAGTAACCAGACACGTGAAACGGAAAACTATATCGTGTATGAGTGATATTTATCCGCTCATGATCCTTTACCCACAAAACCTAAAGCTTTACTATTTCTGTATCAATCTGACGTCTTTTCTCTACTTCTTTCCTCTTTTTTGATTTACCCACATTAACTGACTCAGCAGTTATGGCTTCATTTAACCACCAAAGGAAGAACTTCTCACACATTTCTAAAACTTTCTAAAAACACGTTTCTCCAAATTGACATTATTTGCTAGTTGTTAGATAGATAGATAGATAGATAGATAGATAGATAGATAGATAGATAGATAGATAGATAGATAGATAGATAGATAGATAGATCCTTACTATAAACCTAAAGAAGTTTAATAAAAAAAAATGAATTCTGATAATTCTGATAATATAATCTGATAATGTTAATTGTTATTTTCAAAATAAAAAATGAAAAAGTCATTGACCACTGCCATTGTTTTACAGTAAACCCTTGGACTAGGGCCTAATTTAGTCAACCATGTTTGTAAGGTACGGGTACAAACAGGGGCATAGATTACGCGGGGACGCGGGACATGTCCCCCGCACTTTTTATAAAAAGTTAATTTGTCCCCCTCACTTTTTTAGTGGAGGGGAAAAAAAAACAGGTAACACTACACATTTCGTCCCCCCCCACTTTTGAAATGATGGCTATGCCCCTGGGTACAAATCATATTTATTCTTTCTAAATCTTTCTGAATGCAGTTAGTTAGTGTGTGAACTCTGAAATAAATCAAGACAAAACATTTGTAATTGATGTTTGATGGTGATGGTAATCCAGAATTATTAAAGCCATTGATTAACCGATGTAAATTTTAGAACTGTTTAAAAAAGATACAGTATGTTTAATTGCAAATGTGTTATTGTGTTTAATAGCTGACAGTTCAACAATAATTTTTTCTCTTTTATTTCCTCTGCTTTTTTTTCATGTGATGATCACTTTGAAAATGGGCAATATCAAAAATAGAGTCTTTAAAATTATCTGGTAACAAGAGTTCCTCTTCTCTCTCTTCATTGTAATGATCGATGCTTCTTATTCATAGATGCCTGTGGTTTGTTTCAAGAAAACCACGAACTTGAAAGTAATGAGCTCAGCAATAACAAGTGATTGTGCAACCAGAAAACAAGAGAAACAGGAACTAAACACAGAGACCAAGCCTTGCCTGAGAATTACATTTTACACCTGCAAGGTATTTATATATTTACACCCACTAGTGTATGGAAAAACCTGTAGCAGCAGTGCGGTTCATAAAACATATTCATATACAGGTCAAAAGCTTCAGCAAATGTTCAGCCCCTTAGTGAAAAAACGTTTTACTGTTTTATCACCATTTTAGTGTTTCAAACTATATACCATAGTTAAATATTATAGCAGTAGATTTTCCAACACTCTCAGAAAACCTGTGCTAAATATAACTCACTTTGGGTTCATTCGGAAGCCTAGAACCCGGGGTGTTTTAACCCGCGTAGTTGAACGAGGATGTTGACTCAGCATGCTGATTTTGACTAAAATGACGAAGTTGGGTTAAATGTGAAAAACATGATCTAAAACAGAGATCACAACAGTGGCTGGCTGGCAGAGCCAGAAAGGCCTTCAGAATCACTGAGTTACGTTTGAACATATATTTCTTCTATGAATATGT
This sequence comes from Silurus meridionalis, assembly GCF_014805685.1. NCBI lineage: Eukaryota > Metazoa > Chordata > Actinopteri > Siluriformes > Siluridae > Silurus > Silurus meridionalis. The sequence continues at coordinate 12,203,570 of NC_060889.1, forward strand.
TTTACATTTTTCCTAATAGTCTATTTTCTTTATTTCATAGCTTTGTCCATGGTTTATGATATATGTTTATGTTAGAGTTTCTATTCCATCAAATTTCAAATCTCCAGGTCAATCAAATCTGTTGTGTGGCCCTCAAAATCAACAGAGTGGGTGCCTGTAGCATAAATAAACATTGCTGTTGCTTTAAACAGAGTTTGTGTTGGCATCACCGGGGCCATCTAGCAGGCATACAGTAAGATCTGAATTTACATGTCCTTCGATTTGATAGTCACACTGCACAAGCTCAAATATATTTTTGTGGATTTAATAGCTGGTTTTTCTATTCCACAATGGCTGGCAGAGGGGATGAAATTGATTTGTATGCAGATTTACTTTCAAGGTCATTTGCAAGAAAAGCTGGACTTCATAAGGAAAGGTCGGCCAAAACGGTTGTTAAGCTTTTTTATGACGCTTTTATTCTTTGTTTTCTTTCCCATAAATTTGCACACAAACACACAACATTTGATTAATTTCAAATCCACGAAATGCAAGGATAAAAATTTACAAAAATAAAAACCTTGGGTCATTTTATTTGGTTAATATTGATGCTTTTGCTAGAGATAATGTATGCAGTGCCGCTGTGGCTAATTTGTTCAATCTTGATCTAGTAATGACTTTCATTCTCACTGCATTAGATACCTGTCTGTTAAGCAGCACTTTGTTATACTGTGTTTCTGTATAATATTAATGTTTTCTATAGCCGATAAGATCAAGAAGTGGATTGATTCAGGCAGGACAACACTGTAGGCCTAGGTGTAAAATGCTCGGCCCGCCACTGGATTACAATAAACACGTGTGGATGATGATTATCAAAATTATCAAAGTATCCCATTGTATGATTCCTTGATTAAGTGTCATTAATGTCATTTGTCCAGAAGAAGACCTAGGCCATAAATGTAGAGATGGACAGAATGTGGGAATACATAAAAATTATTTCAGTAGTGATTGAGAATTGAGACAATAGCTCATATCTATACAGAGTTTTAAATACCAAATACCTATAAAACATTTTCAATAAAAATAAATGATATGCAATAGCATATAAATAAAATTTTGAAATAACAGTCTATAAAAACAGTGTCCATGATCATTTTTATTTCCTTATTTATTACATATAAAAGAAAATCAAAGAATAGTAGTTGCTTATAATAATGAGGTTTATCAGTGGAATAAGAATTTTTCACTTTTAGGAGTAACAACAGTACTTTTTTAAAATGCTATAAAATGTTTTTTTTTAGATATATTTATTTCAAAACATTTAAATTCAGGAAGAATTATTTTATTGTAGCTCTTATTAGAAACTGGTTCATTTTACCAAGTTATCCAACACTACACATTTTTCCACGTTTGTTGCAAAATAATTGCTGACATGAATTTTTCCGTTACTATTCCTCTTTCACTTCTTGTTTTTTTTTTTTGTTTTGTTTTTTTGCAGTGGGACTAGCAGTTCCACTTTTTCAAAGTTCATGAAAAATGCAGATTATATGACAATTGTTGAAAATTTCTGCTGTTTCCAAATCTAGGTTATTAAAAGTAATTAAAATGTTCTAAAAATACAACAGAGCTTTATTTAGTAGTTCATTTTAAAAGCTAAATCAGAAGCTTCAGAAGCTACTACATACTGAAAGATCTTAGGTGCACACATATACATTAACCCCTTACAGTCTCAAACTTTTTATTCAGCTATTTAATAAAGCACATTACTCAGTAACTACCATAAATAACCCAGTAATTGCAGTAAAACAGCAAAGAGCAGGTATTTGCAATAATATAATTTTCTAATATTGGAGTTAAATCTTTAATATTGTAAACCTATCAAACCTGAAAGTACATTTACTCATGCAATGTGACACCCGCTTTTAAATATATACAGTATATATTTTTAGATTATGCTATTAATACATTTTTTGTATCTTTATTACACTACTATTTATATATATAGTAGGCTGGATTGGAAGTTAAATAATTAATTAATTACATATATATATATATATATATATATATATATATATATATATATATATATATATATATATATATATATATATGATATAGTATTGTTATAGTAATACAAATGAATAAAATGTTTGCTACTTTACAACTACCTCAGTTTTTATACTTTTTTTTACATTATATCTTTAATTTTCTGTTTTCTCTTACATTAGTTGTTGAAAATGTTAGCATATATAATAACTTTTAGGACGTTCGTCATGATATCTTCAGTTGAGAGCTGTTGAGTAAATGGAATAGATGCTATAGGAAACACTCAATGTAAACTTTTGGGGTAATTGATTATAAAATATTTATGAATAAACAATAAATAAACAATAACCAATATTCAGAAAATGATGACATTTTTTGTTGAAATCAGTTTTGTTGTTCAGTGTGTGTTCTGGTCAGTTGTACTGATGGTACCCTTTTTAATAATTTACTGACAAAAAAGTAGCAAACATTAAACAAAATTTAAAATGCAATACAAAATTATAAAAAAGGATGTCTGGGACACATATCAAACTTTTATTTTCCTTGGAACTCTTTTAAACAGTGCAGTTTTAAAAGTGCAGGATGTCAGTTAACAAGAAATACTATATTCCATACAGCAATATAATACATAAAAGTGACATGTCGAGGCAGAGGCAAACATTTTTGAAGTAAAACACATTAAAAGAATGTAATAATGATAAAATTAAACACTCAGACACTCGTATATTAATGCACAAATAAATTATCTGACAGTTAAAGAGTGTCAATAATACTGTTTGAAAGCTTCTAAGAAATACACATTTGTGTTGGAGTCATCAGAGGGATTCTGTTACACAGCAAACTGTAATTATGTGTGTTTTCACTTAACTTTCCGATACCAAACCTCTTCCATGCATATCTTGTATATAATAAAGAAAGGTTAAATGTTCATGTGACATTTCTTCCTATGGTGCATGTTTATATGCTATATTTGAACTGTGTAAAACAAAATATCAATAAAAATATTATTAATCCTAAACAAAGTAAGTGCATTAAATGACCTATACTATGAATTTTACAGTAAAACACTTGTTTATTATATATTCCGATACGTGTTTTACAGGAGTTTTTGACGTAGTTTGATATGTTTTTACTCTGTGTGGAAGACCAAATTGTACAGAATCAGGAAAAACAACCTACAGGCATTACAATTTGTAAAGCTAGAAATGATGCTATGTTCCTCAAAAGTGTAATGTAAGTGATAAAACTATATTTTCTTTTTGGGGTTGGATTTCAAAGTCTGTTATAGACTGACATCTTAACTTTGTCTTAAAAACCATTAACAAAAATAGGATTTGCTATGGCACGCATATCCTGTCTATTCCTGTATAACTTATGCAATGTAAAGCAGTATCTGTTTATAAAACATTAATAAACATATCTTGATGATGAACTAATAAAGTTATCCATTTACAAAACTATTCTCGGCAAATGGACATTAAGTGACCTCCTAAAAAATACCTGTTTCTCTGTTGAAGTGCAAAAAAACCACCTAAAAAATTCATCTCCACTTGCAATCCACACTGTCAAAACAAACCTGTTACTTGTTCTTCTTTCTCCACCTTATATTTCCTCCACTAGTTCTATTCAAAGTCTGATGTTTGGTGCTCCTATCAATGTAAACTTCACTTTTGACCATCTTATTCCCTTACTGCAATACACACTTCTCTTTTTGACCTCCATACTTTTTTCGTCTCTGCTCCAGACCTCTTTCCAACCGTTCATCTTCTTCCAAAGCCCTGCGCCATCACAAGAGGCAAAAGGAAATAAACATAATAATGCGAAATGACCAAAACAAGCTTCAGACTTGTTAATATCATTCATACGGATTTTGAGGTATATTTGTGATCTATTATTCCTGAACAGTTCAACCATAACACATGCATGTGCAACAATCAGGGCTCACCCTCGTTCTTTGGCATCTATGTCATGGACTAGTTCATCCCTCTGGTTAACAAGAGACACCAACTCTTGCAGCAGCAAATGCTCTCTGGTTTTATGGGCCTGAGTCTTCTGCCATTCTAAGGAAAAAAAAAAAAACACATGAAAAGAAGAATGAGGAAAAGAATGTGTGAAAACTTTGGGAATATTGACTCTGAAGCCTATGGACATGTATGTATGCTTTCAAAATAAACTAGATTTTAATCAGAACTAATGTTTGGACTAATGAACTAATGAAATTAGGAGAATAAGGAGAATTACCAGGTAATTTTAAGAATTTAAGAGTTCGTTTTAGGTTTAGGTTAGGATAGGTGTTTGGGTTAGCAGTAGTTAGTTAGAAAGGGGCAGTAGTTTACTACTAAACTTGCATTAATGCTGGTAAGGAGTTCCTAATTGTTTTTTCACCCCAATAAACATGCCTGTAAGTGGATCAGCCACTCTGAACTGTCCCTATGTCCCTAAGAATTTCTGTATGCATGATGCCATGCTTTGTAGTTATGTCCTATCTATAATGTATGTCCATTTTACACACAGTATTCCTGGGATAGACTCTGCATCCACCGTGAGTCTGAAGTGCTTTTTAAAGGTGAATGAATAAATGAATACAAATCAAACAAGACTGGGAATATCAATTTCTAAAAATAGTGGATATAATATATTTTATAAAATGAATAAAACAAATAAAATGTGGTTTTATCCACATGAACTTTATGCCATATGCTATACGTTACATGCTAGAATTCTTTAGTTCATTGCTCCTGTTAGTATTGAGGTCACATGGTTATATAAACTTTACTGGCGTAAATACATAGTTTTATATATTCCTGTGTGTTTTTCTACAAACATGCACATACATGCACATGTATATACAACAGTTAGAATTTAGCCACTTGTTGAAACTATGCTGTATTGTCCAAAGTGTCTTACCTTCTACTGCCATGAGATCTCTAAGCTCTCCCTTTAGCAGTTCAAACCTCCTCTCCAAATCATGCTCCTCTTGTCTGTCACAGGGTTGGAAAGTTATTAGGAGCTTATATATAGTACTTGTAAAAGTATTGATTATCATAAGTGCATATCATGCAAACAATGTCCAGAGGAAGACAAAAATTTTCTGTACACACACACACATATATATATATATATATATCTTACAATAATTGAAGATTGTCTTGTCTTCTGATTAAGGCGTTCTTCTTGTTAACTAGCATGAACCACTCCTGAATCAGTTTCTCCTCCTCTGCACGGTCAATTCCTACAGGAAATGTGTTCAACTCAATCATTATAAAGCAATACTTAAGATTCAGATATTTCAGGTGTTGTACTTCTGGAAAATAAAGTTACTATATTACACTATATCATTATACAGTTATACACAAAAGGCTTACAATATTTATACTTCATATTTTACATCATCATTTCATTTATATTTTTTTGAACATTATATTTTATTTGATTTCACTGTATCTTTTTATATTGTACATTTTATTGTATTCCTCTATAAAAAAAAATTTCTAACATTTTTTTTTATTCAATTTGCAAAACACTTGCTAAAAATATAAAATAATAATCACTGGGTGTCATACTGTGTGTGGTTATGTATGTGACAAATAAAATCTGAATCTGAATACCAGATTCCATAATTCGTCTTAGGTTCCGTTCCACAATGTCGGCCCGCTGATCTATCTGCCTCTGCTCTGCCTCCAGGGCCTGCATCTCACTCAAAACATACTGACTGGCATCCTACACACAAACACATATTTCCCTTTAACACACACATAACAAAGGAAAAGATTGTTGTGGCTTGTGTTTTTATTATTATACAAGAGCACAGTGTATGCTTTGTAGTCTATGTGTAGCTTTTAATTTGTCATGTGTAAATGAGATATAGTCATGGCCAAAATTGTTGCCACCCCTGAAATTTTTCTAGAAAATCAAGTATCTCACAGAAAAGTATTGAATTAACACGTTTTGCAACATGTTTTATACAAAAAAAGGGAGGAAAAAAGCAAATTTGACATAATGTTACACAAAAATCCAAAAATAGGCTGGACAAAATTATTGGCACCCTTAAATTTATATTTGGTTGCACACCCTTTGGAGAAAATAAATGAAATCAGTCGCTTCCTATAACCATCAATAAGTATCTTACACCTCTCACCCGGAGCACTCCTTTTGGACCACTCTTCCTTTGCAAACTGCTCCAGGACTCTCATATTGGAAGGGTGCCTTTTCCCAACAGCAATTTTAAGATCTCTCCACAGGTGTTCAATGGGATTTAGATCTGGACTTATTGCTGGCCACTTCAGAACTCTCCAGCGCTTTGTTGCCATCCATTTGTGGGTGCTTTTTAAAGAATGTTTGGGGTCATTGTCCTGCTGGAAGACCCAAGATCTCGGACGCAAACCCAGCTTTCTGACACTGGGCCCTACACTGCGCCCCAAAATCCTTTGGTAATCCTCAGATTTCATGATGCCTTGCACACACTCAAGGCACCCAGTGCCAGAGGCAGCAAGACAACCCCCAAAACATCTTTGAACCTTCACCATATTTGACTGTAGGTACTGTGTTCTTTTCTTTGTAGGCCTCATTCCGTTTTCGGTAAACAGTAAAATGATGTGCTTTACCAAAAAGCTCTATCTTGGTCTCATCTGTCCACAAGACGTTTTCCCAGAAGGATTTCGGTTTACTCAAGTACATTTTGGCAAACTGTAGTCTTGCTTTTTTATGTCTCGGTGTCAGCAGTGGGGTCCTCCTGGGTCTCCTGCCATAGCGTTTCATTTCATTTAAATGTCGACGGATAGTTCGCGCTGACACTGATGCTCCCTGAGCCTGCAGGACAGCGTGAATTTATTTGCAACTTGTTTGGGGCTGCTTATGCACCATCTGGACTGTCCTGCGTTGCAACCTTTCATCAATTTTTCTCTTCCGTCCACGCCCAATACAGTGCCATGGGTTGCAAACTTCTTGATAATGTTGCGCACTGCGGGCAAATCTAGATCTCTGGAGGTGGACTTGTAACCTTGAGATTGTTGATATTTTTCCACAATTTTGGTTCTCAAGTCCTCACACAGTTCTCTTCTGCTCTTTCTATTGTCCATCTTAGTGTGGCACACACAATGCAAAGACTAAGTGAACTTTTCTCCTGTTACTGTTACTTGCCCCAGGTGAGTTTAAAGGAGCATCACATGCTTGAAACAATCTTATTTATCCACAATTTTGAAAGGGTGCCAATAATTCTGTCCAGCCCATTTTTCAGGAAAGATTTCAGGGGTGCCAACAATTTTGGCCATGACTGTAGGTAACAAAATACATCTTTTATATCTTTTAGCGGCAGAGAAGTGAACAAACTGACCTGGCCATCTCCTGCTTTTCCCTGTTCCCTGCACTCCACTACACATGCAAATACACACACACACACACACAAACACACGCATTAAAATGAGCAAAAACTGGATTTAAAACAATTTACCAGCAAAATTTTTTACAACAACACTATCATGAAAAGTCTCAGTACAGCACAAATATTTGGCAAACCTTTAACAAACATATAACCTTTATTTAGAATTGGAAACGATATCCAGAAATGAAAGCAGATATCCTAATTACAGAGCGGAATATGTAATTAAGGGATGGCATGTGGAAGTGCATGCAGATACAGATAAGAGTTTTATTTATAGTACTGCCAAAACATAAGGCAAAAATGTAAACAAGCAAAAGGCAAAAGGCCACGTGATCAGCAACCGACAATACCAGGGCAAATCCCAAAATCCAAAAACCTGAATATTAATTTTTATTTATTAATGGCACAATGAATATTACTTTGCAAAGTGACTGCGTGGTGTCTTTCTTATCTTATATTGTTTGTTAAATTAGTATACCCACTATTTAATGATTAAAGTGTGATAAATACTAATATCAGTATATCTAAGTTATTTGACTCTAATGCACACACTAAATATATACACATACAATAAGCACAATGAGATTGTTATGCACACTATACACACGCATTGAGAAAACTGTCAATTAAGAAGGTGGAGCTTTGGAGTTCTGGAAAAAGAATGTTGTCTGATTCGTGTCTAATACATTCTAGCTGTTCAACAGTCCTGGGTCTTCTTTGACTTATCTTTTGTTTTATGATGCCCCAAATTTTTAATTAGTGCAAGGAAGTGCAGATACAGTATCAACCTACATTTGTGAATGACACAGCAAACTGTGTTCACAGATAATGATTTCCGCAGGTGTTTCTGAGCCCATGCAGTGATTTTCATTACAGAATCATGCCTGCTTTCACAATTGCTAAGATGCTAATAAACATTAATATATAGTTTTCCACAGATTGCTAAATGATGTCCATCTTTACTTCTGAGAGACTCTGCCTCTCTAAGATATTTTTATTTATATGCAATTATTTTACTGATCTGCTGCCAAATGACGTAATTCGTTGCAAAATGTACCTTCAGCTGTTTCTTTTAAGTAAAATTTAAGACACTTTTCAAATGTTGTTACACATTCCAAATGTATTTTACTTACATTTCCTCAGTATAAAATATTGAATGTTTTATTCTAAACAAAATATTGTTGTTTTTTGTACATTTTAAACAGTGTTGCAATTTTTTATTGTGGTTGCACGAAATGCATTTTAATAAAAGATAAGAAATGAACTTTTAAAGAATTTATGGCAGTCTTACAAAAAAAGGGGTTGAAAAATTATAAAAGTGGGTGTTTGTATAGTATTGATCATCCAAATAATGTGATTTTTGGTTCTTCCTAGAACTTCTTGGCTTTGATCTTGCTCAGTCTCTTTCTTTTGTTTGCCATTTTAATCTTCTTTATTTCATTTGTTGGTAATAAGCCAAAACAAGAGAACTCCTTACATACGGTGTAAAGCTGATTGTGAACCGGTGAGTGTGATTATGTGGCTGTGAGCATGACAAGTGTGTCAGTGCATGTTGGGAAGTGTAGTCCTTCGTGGCCATGTTTGGAGGCAATGGTGTATTCGACCTCACAGAAACCTAATTGCCAATCAACTGTAACTATTCAATAAGACTTAATGGTAATATTTAGTGGAAATCACACACACACACTCACACACACACACACACACACACACACACACACACAAGTCAAAGTTTGAATTAAATAAACATCCTTACATGCTCCTGAGGGGGGTTTGGCTGCTCCACTCTCAGCATGACTTGGTCCACTCTGTTTTAAAAGAACCAAAAACAAGCAAGTAAACTGTAGTTTGTGAGTCATAAAATGTTGTGTATATATCAAACATTTATAATATAATATAATATAATATAATATAATATAATATAATATAATATAATATAATATAATATAATATAATATAATATAATATACAGTGGAACCTCGGAGCTCGCGAGGGTTAGGGACCAAGACCGGTCGCGAGTTCCGAATTTTCGCGACCTTTTGATACGCCCTTTCCAACCCAGTAAAAACCCAAAGAACACTATACGAAATCAATTTAAATGAGTAAATAACACTATTTCACTCCATAACACTTAATTATTAGAATATTTTAACAATACTTTATGTAAATTAACAGCATTTACAAAATGGTTCTTTTTTGTTGAAGACAATGTTAATTTATTTGTCATACAGTACTGTATATGTTATATTTTATAGTTTAAATGAATAATACATAATAAAAATAGTTTTAAAGCATTTTTTAGACAATTTTAAAAATGTTAAAACTAGCATTTTGAGCAGCTCGCGGTTGCTCACGAGCCGATCTGAATGAGAGTCGCCGGTCGGAATGAAAGTAGCGAGCATGCGAGGTCACGAGCGCTGAGGCCGTGAGCTCCGAGGTTCCACTGTAATATAATATAATATAATATAATATAATATAATATAATATAATATAATATAATATATAAAACATGCTTTATTCATCTGATACCCTATTTATTTTATTTACACAAGCACACAAGCTCTATTATCACTTGCATTATAATAGATATAAACATTTGGTCCATCATCAGACTCCTTTTTTACTTTCTCTTTAAAATATTAAAATGAAACACATTTAACTAAATGGCAGCATTGTTTTGTCTAAACCACATACTATGAATCAGGTAAATTAACAAAATAGTATTTAAAATGACCTCAGCTGCAGACGGTTTGTCTGACATCTCAGACTCTTCGAAAGACTCCCCTCTCAGTTGTGATCGCCGCTTCTTTACCAAATCTGCATCCTTGACATGTGAAAAACCTTTGACAGATAAAGTATGAGTCCGTGGAGGAGCAACCGGAGCCTGGGGTCCCCCTGAGCCTCCTGCTTGACTTGCCCCTTGAGTGCCCCTGGTTCGAGGTGGTGGTACCAAACTACCATTTGTATTTGGATTCTCCTGAGTCCCTTTGTCAGGGATGTTCCCATGTGTCTCAGGAGCAAGGTGGCTGGTCTGGAATCTCTCAGCATAATAGCGTGCAGCAGCATCAGGGTCTGTGTTCTGTATTTTCTCCCCCACAGCATAGCTTGACTCATTGCTGTTTTGTTCAATTTGTACCACACTGAGTTGCTGACCAGTAAAGTGTGTTCGGATCTGGCTGAGGTAAGTCATAACAATGAGTCGGTCCGGCACAGACCGCACTACCATGTCATTGGGATCCATCAGTCTGGAGATGCCCAGTTCAGCAAAGCCATCAAAGGCCTGTCAGTAATCAATGCAACAAATACAATAAAATGCTGTCAGTAAATAAGTCCATGTTTATTATATGCCTCAAATGTACCCTTAGAAGCATGTTTGCATTGGTGAAAGGAACCATAGTCTTGTGATTAACTAATCATTTAAGAAATGGATATTAGTACAGTTAAATTTCTTTTTTGATTAACACAGCATCTCCATCATACCAAAGAATTTTAGTCAAACTGTCAATTTTTTGCTTGAGGCAACATTAATAAATCTAATTTTGTTAAAAATGCTGTTTTCCAAAAAAGATATTTACTATGTTTTTAATTAAATGTACCAACTATTGATACCAGGTGCAATCTTAAATCACTGTTCTATATGCTTTATCATATTTACAAGATTTCCCCAGTGATAGTTCAGCAATAATGCATGCAAGTGTGCAATAACTAAAGGTTAACTTAATCCCACTAATCATACCAATTTGAGGCCAAAGTGCAGTAACATACACTTTAATTTACTATAAAAAAAAATTAAGATGCTTCAATACATTGTGCTCAGGTGAGGATCATTGGTGCCAACAATAAAGTACTGATTTTCTTAATTGGCACCTACCTGGTACCTATCACCTATAATTCTAAATTATTAAAATCATTATTTAAATGGTTAACAAAATGTTACAGAGAAATAAGGACATAAAAAAATTACCTTCTTGTTGTTCCCCTTAATTTCATATGGATCCAACATTTCGAAATTCCTAGATAAATGGAAAGATGATTAATACATTTCTGATAAACACATTCTTTTGTCTTATACACATAATTCTTCAAATATACAGTATTTATATACATACACTTTATTGGGGTGGAAATTATGGAGGATGGCACAGAAAGCAAGACCATTTCTCCAGGAAGTGCTGAAGTTCGTAATCTTTACGCCTTTGTGACCTTGCGTTACCTTTTGGCACCACTCTAGAAGAGACTGGCTGGAATCTACAAGGTTTGTCGTCTAGAGTGAAAACACCCACATACATTCTAAATGCATGCTAACATATACAAATGTCCAAATATCTGCTTAAAGTTATGCAATTTCCAATATTATTCACATACCTCTCCATCACTGGCTGAAGCAGAATTTGCTGAAGAACTTGCATGATGAACCATGGCTTCTGTCTCTGATTTCTTTTTGCTGAGAACTGACTGACTAATGTTGCTAGTTGAACCCATCTCTGGAGGGGTTTTATCATCAATGGAAACCGAGGCATCATCTGGGAATGAAGCACGTTTCTTCACACGAGGCCTGGGGACAGGCTGGCTTGAAGAATCTTGATGGCTTGTCTAAGAAACAGCGATAAACAACCAAACAAACTCTATAAAAAAACTATAATGCAACATTATTTTCTTTTAACACATTTACTAGATACTTATTGCATTCAGTTCATGAATAATTTTACATGCATTGACACAGGATTACAGTTGTGTGGGGAAAAATGAATAAAAAAAATCCAGAAACATATACAGTAGCCAGACATGTGAGTGTATGTTTTTATTGTTTCATTTAACCCTCCCCCAAAGTGCCTGCAATATTCTTTCCTTTATAACTTACCTCTTTAAATCTAATGTAGCAGCAGTTTCATTTAAAGACACAGTAGCCAAATGAACCTTATCTTCTCCTTTTCCCTGATTAACATTCTTCACAGTTGTTTCTACATCCTGATTTTCCTCACTGGATCTCCCTTCTTGTCTTTGTATGTTACCCACATTTTCAGGAACATTGCTTGTGGCAGTCTCACTTACAGGTAAGGCTTCAGCAGAAGGATGGAGGTAAATAATGGAGGAAGTCTCTGGACAGGCTGTAACTAATGCGCTACTAAAAGATTTGTTACCCCCTAGCTCAAGCCCATCGGCAGTCTTTTTAATAAACTCTAACGAAGACTCTTTTCCTGAAACGAGTGGTTTTGTGCTTTCAGTTTGATCCATAAAAGAGACGCCATGTTTCGCTTCACAAGTATTTTCATCCGGGAAAGTAGCACTAAGGCGTTTTTTTGAACGAGGAGCCGGAACTGGTGGATGTGCCTCTTTTTGTCCTTGATCATGGAGAAATGGAACGTCATCATTAAAAGAAGCACTGTAACGCTTCCTCACACGTGCCATTGGCAGTAGGGGTTCTGTGGGCTTGACTTGATCTACTGACTTCACTTGCAGTTCAGATGCAGTTTGCTCTGGCCTTCTTTCATCTTTTGTCTCTTTGCCAGGCTGCACATCAGTAATTACTTTCATGTCAATTTCAGAGTCAGACATGTTTGCAGGCGACACTTGATTCCTTTTCCGCAATTTTATTTTATTTTCAGCATCACTACCTTTAGAAAGGTCAGACACTTTTGCATGACTTGACATCTCATTATTGTCTGAGGCGCAAATACAACCAGTGCTTATTTCAGTCATACCACTTTCTATACTGTACTCATCTGGTAAAGAGGCACTAAGGCGCTTCTTAACCCGAGGCAATGGAACAGGTAGAACAGTGGGACTCTGCTCCAAGGGTTTAGTAGTAAAATCTTTATCTACAATTGTAACAGAATTGTCCAACTTCTTATCGTCAACGATAGATCTAGTTTTGTTTTGAGATATATCTGATAGACATTCAGTCTGGCTAACAACAGATACACGTTCCTTAGTGTGTAAGGATTCGTCAGTCAAACTGCTGTTTATTTTGCTGCCACAAGGTGAAGCCATTGATGCATTTGGACAAGGAGAAATTGGTCTTTTGTCCTTCAGGACTTCCACCGAAGACGATTCTTGAAGCCAAGAGTTTCTACTAGTCTCCTGCATTTGTGGAGGTTGACTAGTCTCGTCCTTTCTAGCCCCAGCATGTTTCTGTGGGGATGTTACAGAGAATGTCCTTAACTCTTCTCTCCGATGCTTGTTGCATGTAGCCTGGATAAGCGCAGAGATCTCTTGAGCACTTTGATTCTGAGGCCTTAAAGATGAGAATACAAATTATTGCCTTTATTTTAAATGAACATCAAACCCTTTTAATTATTTCAGGAACATTCCAATTAACATCAAACGTTTTCTAAGCTACATGCATTCCGCATAGCAGGCAACCCCCCCAAAAAAAAAACATGTTTCAGATGCTCCTCAAGCCAACAATTCAATTATCAAGACTCAAGCAAATCATTAATTCAACATCAAGATATTTTTTCAATCGCTGTGTTAAGGATTTCCACCTCACAAGCGGTGGTCGAGTGGTTAGGATGCGGTGTTCTCACCGCTGCGGCCCGGGTTTGATTCCCGGTCAGGGAACCAACCCCAGCCATTAGGGTTGCACAAGCCTTAGTGCCCAAGCCCAGATAAATGGGGAGGGTTGGGTTAGGAAGGGCATCCAGCGTAAAAACGTGCCAAATCAAACATGCGGATGGTCCGCTGTGGCGACCCCTAATGGGAGAAGCCGAAAGAAAGTTGAAGTGCTATGAGCAGAAATACTCAGCAAACCTAAGAAATTCACAGTGCTGCGGTGCACGCTGTATGTTGTCACATATATTTTGTTTTGTTCACATGTTACTCACAATCAATTACTTGTACAAGTTATCAGTTTACTTTTGATTAGTCAGTATATTCAAACCCCTGTGTTTCTTTGGTCTAGTGTGTGTTTTGTCATCAGAACTTTAGAGGTTCTCGTGATCTGCCTTTGCCCTAAACAGTCAAACATTTTAGATTGGATTGTCTGCCTTATTAAATAAACTAATTTAGTGCAATTGCATCTGTCATAACTTGCAGTAAATAAAGAAGTACTTTGCCACTGTCATGGATACAACAGGAAGGCAGGATAGATAGGTTGAAACCAGGAGGTACATACTATAAGTTAGATGAGAATAATTTGTATACTTGAATTTTATATATAATATTCCAGAGAATCCTTTAATGGCTTTAGTTTACCCAGAATGCTATACCCATGGCAGAGGATAGTTAATTTTTAGAGACTGGTGGACCCCAAATTGATGAAAAGCAGTCCTTGCTTACCAGCCAAACCTGCCAATGTTTTGTCAAAACCAAATTTGTGAGCATACTAAAAGATTTTTTTGAGGTGTTGTAAGTTTAACCAAGACCTTGAAATTTTGTGAGGCCCCCTCTGCAATCCAATGGGCCAGCCTCTCCCTACAGAACTCCCTCTAGAGGATGATAAAGCAGCCTCATCAAAAAGCTTTAGCAGAGTCAGACAGCACAGTCTCCCAATACCTCCCAAGTCCAAACTTTGTGTTTCTGTGTTTAGCACAAATCATGCCATCTGACTGAGCCAAGCTGTGTTTATTTTGTGCATTGATGTCTGAAATATTTAACTCTTAACTACTTCCTGTTTTTTGTCTTTGTCCATTGATCGATGTTTGTTGATCTTCTGACTTATACCTGTCTCCAATCCTAAATCTGTCTATAGTTTTGGATTGTTTGCTTTATTCTCTTTAAAGTGAACTTGTCCTGCGTTTGCACCACTTCTATATCCAGTTTCTGACACTTTGAAACATGCACATGTGGTAGAACAACCAATTAAACCAAGACCACAAGACACATGAGCTTGCTTCTGCACAAAATGGCAAAAGGCATGTTAAGCACAAAGTGGATTAAGTCATGCTATCATTTATTTGGATTAGGTCAGCAAAACACTCACCCCTTCTCTTTCAAGTATGGCTCATCTAGAAACTCTTCAGTATTCCCCTCAAGGTTAAACATTTTCTTTTTGGTTTGTTCACTAATTTGAAGTAAAGTGTGTGGGACATTTTCTTTCTGATCTTGGGTAATCTCATGTAGGTCTGCCTCTGTTAATGGAGGCCATTTCTTCATTTGGCTATGTTCTTTATTTCCAGTAAGCCAGCTTTCCACATCTTTAGAGCACAAGGAGGTCTCAGATCGACTGTCAGCCAAGCGCCATTTGTATGGTTCAAGACTTACAGGGAAATAAAACTCTTGAGGTTCAGTTGATGAAACATGTAATGTTTTTTGTAGAATTGGCCCCTCAGTAGGTTCACACTGCGGCTGTCTGGGTTTCACACTAATAGTGTTTTCAGGATCCACTAAACCACAGGGGGAATCCACATCCGCTTCAAAACCAGACGGATGCAACATTGCGGCTACTGTCTCAAAACTATAAAAATAATCGAAATTCAGCTAAAATATTTTTCAATGAAGATAATATTAGGACAAACATGCTTACAAAAATGTGTTCTACAACATGCACAAATCCAATCACAACCCTTTACGTTACCACCTATCATTTCTCATACACCATCCTCAAATCTATCCTAACAGGACTAGTGTGTATTTAAACATAAAAAAAATTAAAAAACAAATCCACAGTTCTATTCATAGTTCTTCTTCAGCCTGGTAAATTGGTTGTGTGTCGGTCTTCGGTCAGAAATTGTATCTGACCAAAGATCTATTTGTTACAAACTATTTATTGTAAACTATAAAGTTTAATAGATATGTCTCTGAACAGATAGAGATTTTCTCAAGATTTAAGACAGCATTATATATAGTATCTCACAAAACTGTGTACACCCCTTACATTTCAGCAATCATTTTATTATATCTTCTCAAGGGACAATACTTTAGAAACGCAACTTGGATATATTTTAGAGTAGTCAATGTGCAGCTTGTATAGCAGTACAGATTCACTTTATTTATTACTTTATTTACTGAAAATAACTCAACATATAGCCATTATTGTCAAAATAACTGGCAACAAAAGTAAGTACACCATAAGTGATCATGTCATAACTGTGCCCAAAGTGTTAATATTTTGTGTGAGCACTGCCTTAATCTTCCTTAGCATGGAATTCACCAGAGCTGCACAGGTTGTTACTGGGATCCTCTTGCACTCCTCCATAATGACATCACTGAGCTGCTGAATGTTGGACACATGGCATTTCTCCAACTTCCGCTTGAGAATGCCCCACAGGTGCTTACTAGAGTTCAGGTCTGGAGACATACTTGGCCATTCCATCACCTTTACCTTCAGTTTCTTCAGCAAAGCAGTTGTCATCTTAGTGGTGTGTTTGGGGTCATTAATATGTTAGATAACATACCATTTTCTGAAGGGAGGGCATTATGTTCTGCTTCAGAATGTCAAAATACATGTTAGAATCCATGTTTCCCTCAATGAACAGCAGCTTCCCAGTACCAGCAGCACTCATACAGCCACCCACCATGATGCTACCACCACCATGCTTGACTGTAGGCAAGACACAATTTTCTTGGTACTCCTCACCAGGGCGTCGCCACACATGCTGGACATCATCTGAGCCAAACAAGTTTGTCTTAGTCTCATCAGACCACAGGACATAGTTACCTTCCTACCATTTCTGCAACATTTAAAGCAGTTCTGGAAGCACTCATGCCTCTGTTTTTTTTATTCGGCTTCTGCACCTGACGCACAGCACAAGGACTCAACCTCTTTGATGGACCCTTGCGAGGTCTGTCCCGAGTGGAACAAGTCTTGGGAAAACCTCTCTATGACCGTGGTCACTGTACTGTAATTCAGTTTCAGGGGGTTACCGATCTTCTTATAGCCTTGGCCATCTTTGTGAAAAGCAACAATTCTAATTCTTAAATCCTCAGTTTTCTATGCCATGAGGTGCCATGTTCAACAATCAGTGTCAGTATAAGTGAATTGTACTCAATTCACCAAATTTTAAGATACACAAATTTGTATGGTCCTGTCAAGCAGAAAAAACCTGAACATGATAAATAGGACATGTGGCTTTGCATGGTTACATGATGTACGGCTGTTTTCACTGTATGTATCATTTGTATGTTGAGTTATTTTTAGTTATACTGCTATACAAGCTGCACATTGACTACTCTAAAATATATCCATTTCTATAGTATTGTCCCTTGAGAAGATATACAAAAATGGTTGCTGAAATGTGAGTGGTGTACTCAATTTTGTGAGAAACTGTAGTGCTCACACCACACAAATACAACCATGATTTTGCAGCTATGTATTAGAGAACAGACCTCTTACACAACTACATCAGTACAAAAGTTTTTCTGTTTTTTTTTGCTTTAAGTCTTTTTTCCATGTTCCATATTAGTCTCTGTCTTACCCTTTGTGAAAAACACCAACTATGGTTTCAACAAGACCTGAAGATCCTTCATTTTCTGTAAAAGGATCCTCTGCATCAAGTACCTCCCATTCAGATGCTATATCAATCTCTGGGAAGTCTGTAGTGACATGGGTTTTGCTTGGTGATGACTGCTCAGCAGTGTGTTCTTCCAGGGACTGCATTTTTTGCAGTGGACTTCTGCTGATAATTGGATGTCTTAGACAATATCAGGCTGAAGGCCATTACTGTGTTCATGCCAAGTACTCTACTCTCATGCAGTTAAAATTTCAAATATTGTCCTCCTCAAGCCATACATTTATATTGCAGATACAAAATGTTATTTAAAAGTTCATTTTACATGAAAAAATCTAAACATGCAAGTATTTAACAAAATGTGTTAATTGAAAGTGTGCAACTATAATAGATTGTAGAATAAATTACAAAAACACACCCCATGCCACTGGCACAAATTAACTCACCCTTCATGGATTTCTTTGGACTTTTTTATTTCTGGGGATTTATCTTTAAAAAGATAGGGCATTAATGTTCCCTCTGTTTTCATGAGATATAGGGAGTTTTTAAAACACATGCATGTTTCTTTTGTTTATATGCATATCAATTCAAACATGTCTTACCAGATAGTTTGAAATCACCAGTTAAGTCCAATTTGTCTATCTTATTAGGTGTTTCACACAGTGCCTTTTCAGAATCTGTTTGGATCTGGGTTTGGTTGGGATTTGGTTCAGACATGCCAGTTTGGGTAGAAGGTTTAGAAGGTACTGATGGAAATCCAGGAATTCTTGCTTTTCTTGGACAACAGTATACCAGAGTGGACATAACTGTTTTATCCTCCACTGTAGGAAAATCATTAGAAACCAAAAGTGTCTTTGACTTTAATGGTTTTTCTCCAAAATGCATCAAAGGAGACATTCTGTCGACTGGAGAAAAATCTTGGGGTATATCTTTCCTAGATGGCATTCCAGGTAAATTCGATTCGTACGAGCAAGATGATAGGAGAGCAGTCATTGCATATGTTAACTTTGTCACAGATGGAAATCCAGGAATTCTAGCCTTATCAGGGCATGTTGGTGCAAGCAATATAATTCTTAGACATTGGTCATAATGCTTTGTTGTACTTGAAAGGAAAATTGATTTTGTGTTTCGTTCAGGTTTAGCCCATATTGGATTCTTCAGAACTTTCCATGATGACTCCGCTAAGTCAATTGAATGTACCGAAGGAAATCCTAGAACAAGAGCAACACCTGGGCAAGAATTCAGTACACTTATTATGTCTGGCTCTGTTTGTAAATAGAATTGATCAACTTTGATATAAGGTATAGAGGGAAAGCCCGGGGATTGAGCTTCTCTTGGGCAGGTTGGCACCAAAGCAGCCATTTTCTTCAAAGTGTAATTGTGGTCTAACTTTTCAAATAGGGAGGAAAGGTAACATTGGTCAAGAATATCTGATTCTGTTTTTGATAATTTCTCCCACAAAGGCTTTTTTTCTAAAAGCCATAATTGTGTATGTGTTTTCTCTCTTGATTGAAGTCCAACAATTCTTGAAGATTTTGGAATACATGGCTGAAGATTTACCATACTTTGAGACACTTTAGTTTTTGGTGCAAATGGGAATCCTGGTATTACTGTCAGTGTTGGACAAGTTGGAGCTAAAGCAAACATACCTTTCATTGAGTCTCTAGTCTCATATAGTTTGTCCTCAATAAAAAATAACTTATGTGTCTGTGCACTGCAGCAGAACTGAATTATGTTCAGACTATCAACTAACCAATCTACAGACACTGTTCCTCTTTAGAAGGGAATCCAACATTGTTAGACCTTTTGGGGCAAGAGGGAAACATATTTTGCATTTTTGGTTCTGGTACAAATGGGAAACCTGAAATGCAGGTTTTAAATGGACAAGTAGGCAGCAAAGCAACATTGCTTTCAAGCATCGTTTTCTCTTTTGCTTGGTTTATAATTAATGTAGGATTCTTAGTTTGCCTGTCCATTAGAATGATTTGTTTGGTTGGCCATGTTGATGACCAGAGGATCTGTATGCTCTGACATCCAGCTATATAGGAAAGCATTGGGCAAGTGGGACGAATGTTTTGCATGTTTGGCTCCTGGCCTTTACTTTGCTTTGCAGATGGAAAACCTGAAAAGCATGCTGCAATTGGGCATGTTGGTAATAAAGTCATATTTTTATATACATCATCTGCATGCTTAACAGCTTCTGTAAAGTTAACTGTTTTTTCGTTTAATGGTTTGCTTACATATAGCTTCTGATAATGGCCCCACTCTAGATTATATGATTCTTGTATAGATGGACATCCAAGAATTCGAGAGATCGTTGGGCATGCTGGAAAAAGCCTTGACATACTCTGAACCACGTTTGCCTGAAGTTTTAATGTAATGGATAATCCATCTGCCTGAGCTTCTAATGCCTTTCTTAAATGCCCAGGAGCTACTGACTCTTCAGATACTGTTGAACATGTTGACAAAATAGTTTCCAAGGTTCCACCCTTCCATCTGTTTTTGGAGCATGGTACAGATGGAAAACCAGGAATGAGTGCTATCTGAGGGCAAGTTGGAACAATAGCCCCCATTATACTGGAAATCTCAGTATATTGTACTGGTTTATTTCTGATGAGGGCCATTTTGTCCTTTGCTGGCTTGTCCCAAAAACATTCTTTCCTGTTTAGCCACTCCACATGAGGCTTGTCCTCTTGAATTAGGGAGCCTGATGATATACCTGCTACTCTGGATATCTTGGAACAAGATGTAGATATAGCAGATATTTCTAATGTTTCTCTGCTAATGACAGAAGGAAAACCTATATTACTTGTTTTACCGGGACATGAATAAGCCAAAGATACCATATTTCCAAGCATTTCTTTATCATACTGAGAGATGTACTGAATGGGTTCTACTTTTTTTGTTCCCATTATCTTTCTCCACAATATATATGCATCTCTGGACCAGTCCATTCCCTCTGTCTCATAAGCAATTGTCAAAGCTGTAGATGGAAATCCAGGGATCTTACAAACTTTTGGACATGATGGAAAAAGATCAGCCATGTTGGGTACCCACTGGGCCTGCTGTAGTTTGGACTGAGTATTACACACTAAGGGTTCCAAATTACACATGTCTTCCACTCTCTCTTTTTCATCCTCATATCTAGATGCAAATTGCTCTGGTCTTTGTGTCAGGTTCTCAGTTGCATACTCATCACAAGCAGATTGTTCTGTGTGTGTTGTTGGGAACTTGGCATCTGTGCATTCAGTTCTGAAGAAAGTAAAATATTGTCATAAGGGTATGCAAGTACCAAGGCTATAGTTTCTTCATTTTCTTATAAATAACTGCAAACATAATTAAATTATATATCTTATGTTCTAGAGTGCACACGGTTCAAAGGTCAGACAGCAAACCGGCACAAAAATACAGAGAGGATTCATTCAATCTCTCACAATGTACTTTGCAGTGTATCAGTGTCTGAGCGTGCATTAAGGTATGCAACAGTAACTCAGTTTGAAATGAATCCTTGGTTTTCTCCTTGTTTTCTTTTTTGGTGTGGTTCATTAAAGCAGGTTAGAACACAACAAACACACTCTGGTGCAAAACAACTCTAGTGCAGTTCAACTGTAGTTAGAAAGAAATGCAACTTTGTATCAACCTGACTGCAGGAAGCTAACCAAACATGCCATGTGAGAAACAATTTTCTGTAGATGTAATCGTATAAACTAAGCCACAATGTGCAAACCAATGAACAGAGAGATGCAGAAATCAGATGCAGCTCTAGATATCTGCACCAGTTATTACAGAAAATAGATACACACAACCTTCGCATTTAGATATTTCTATAATTATCTGGTTTCTGTTCCAATATTCCTGACCAATAAATAAAAGGGTTTTTTTATGAGTACATTTTCGGCAAACAAACCGAAGAGCAAAAAAGCAGAAGTATGATTCTGATTGGGACTCAGTAAACATGCTAACATGGAATCTAAGATTGTAAAAAGATATCTATGCCATGTCACATGATTTGCAAAGCTGTGTATGTTGTACAATACGATACAGAATGTTAAATTATGAGAAGTGAAATAAAGCATTTCTCGTAAGCCATTCAATATAGCATTGGTCCAAGTTACACACCAAAGGCAAAGTGCTACAACTGTAACTCACCTCTCTCCAGCAGTGAGTAACAATGACATGTCTGAAGGTAGCGAGTGCCACATTCTGCAGTCTACTTTGCTGAACACAAAGTTTATAAAAAATTATTCTGTGCACTATCCACTGACTGTAAAACATTTTCTACATTGCAAAACTGTCCCAAACTTACCCATTCTCCAGAATTCCCTTTTCTCCTTCATCACTTCCTGGCCATAATCCTATATCCACATTTGTCTCCTCCAGTGAACTAGTGTTCATTTCATTTGTATTGATATGAGTCACTTCATTTACAGCAGAATTGTTTGTTAAATGCTGCATAACAATATCACACTTCTTCAAAGGTTCATTTTCCTCTGTTAGAATTATAGGAACTTGTGTCATAGAAAAGCTTGAGATGAAAGATGACCCTAACCGCATTGGGAAACAGGTTTCAACCATAATATGCTCTTCTGATATTGGTGGTGGTGCAGATGGAAGGCCAGGAATTTTTGCTTTTCTTGGGCAAGATGGTTTTAATAGAACTATACTTTGTATGCCATCTTTGTTGTCTATTTTCTCATACTGAGGTGGAAATAAAAGTATGGAACAGTAAGATGTATTCATGATTCTTTTGATCCATAATGGCTCGGTGTCCACTGGCCATTTATCAGAAAAAGATTCGGTGTTGAGAACAGATGGTATTCCAGGAGCACAAGAAGCTTTTGGACAAGAGGTAAGAAGATTAATCATGCACTGCGAGTACTGATGGTCTTGTGGCGATAAGGATGGAAAGCCAGGAGAATGTGCTTTTTGCGGGATTGATGGCCTTAAGGTCACCATAGTCTTTGTAAAATCAGTGTCTTCTTCAAATGTGTCCAAAACTTGACTTAGAATAATGTCCCTTCTTTGTCTCTTCTTTGGCATTTTAGTAATTTGTTCATTGCTTAATCTCCATTTCTGAATATCTTGATCTGTTCTAACAGTTATGGATGGGAAGCCAACAATCTTTGAATTGTTTGGGCAAGATGGCATCATATTTACAATATGTGGGTCTTTATAATGAGGTCTTTGCTTAGGGGCAGATGGAAATCCATGAATTTTTGATTGTGTTGAACACGTGGTCCTTATAAGACTCATTGATTTGGCTGATACTGCATAATATGTGGATATAAAAAGAACGTGTGGGTCACTTTTCCTCAGTTGTCTTTTCAACAGTATTACATTATCCTTATACTTATGTTCACCATCTAACTCAGTTAATAGCAATTTCGAAGGCATGCCAGAAACTTTTGAAGTTGTGGGACAAGATGGACTTAGATTAAACATATTAGGGAGTTTTTCAATATCTTTTGGTATAGAGGGAAAACCAGGAGCAGCAGTTGCTGGACATGTTAATGTAAGAGAAAACATATTTCTCACTTGTGTAATATCATCATATGGCTTTCCCACGTTATGAATAGACCTTACGTTATCCTTCTTGGATTGCATAACAAATAATTGTGTGCTGTCAAATGGGCAGGATGAAACATCTTGTTCAGTACAGAGAAACAATGAAGTAAACCCTGCAATACTGGAAATTTTTGGACAAGATGGTAACATATTTACGATACATGGAGGTTTTTGTGGTATGGATGTTGCGGTAGATGGAAATCCAGCAACCTTTGATGCTCTTGAGCAAGACGGTCTAAGCTGAATCATTGCCTTAATCATATCTGAGCTCTCTGAAAATGAGTGGAGGATTTGCACTTTTTTTTTGCAATGTTTTCTTTCCCACAACATGATGTTACTCTTGGACCAGCTGTCATGTTCTGAGATTGTAAATTGTAGTTTTGAAGGTAGGCCAGGAATTCTTGACGTTTTAGGACAAGTTGGAAGGAAATTAATACTACTTGGTATGTCCTTAGTATCGAGGGGCACAGATGGAAATCCTGGAATGCTGACCGTTTTTGAGCAAGTTGGCTTTAGTAAAATATTTTCATTCAGTATTTTATTGTCATGATGCTGTATTCCTGAATTGTGAATATTCTTAGCTTGTTCCTTTTTGCATGCCATTATTCTTTTTGATCCTTCGGTTAATTGCCATTTTATGGCATTATCTGTAGAATATAAGGATGGCAAGCCAGGTATAAGTGAAGCTTTTGGGCACGATGGTAGAATACTAACCATGCCTGGCTGTCTGCATATTTTGGAATTATCATCCTTTGATAACTGAAGAAAGAGAATAGTACTCTCACTTAACTGTGGGTTATCCATGTGTCCAGAACCTTGTCTGTCTTGATATTCTGTATCCTTAGGGGCCACTGTTTTTATTCTTTTTTCTTGGCTCTCCTCTTGTAGCAGACTTTCATCTTTAGGCCACTGTACATCCGCTTTCATTTTAATATCCTCCACAGATAGAAATCCAGAAACATCAGACAGAAAAAATTGCGATGGCTCACTATCATCTGCTTCTTTTTCTGCCTTATGGATCAGTCCAGATTGTGATCTGTTGTCTGCCTTATCAGAACATCCAGACATATCCACAATAGGTTTCACAGCTTCATAGTCCTGATCTGATTTGTTAGAGTTAATTGGCATATTATTGACTTCCTCTCTTATACTAGTTGATTCGACGACACGCAAAACTCCACTTTGACTTTGATCTGTGTCACATGTTGATGTGAATTGTGATGAAGGGGAAATATGTGTTGGACAAAAGGGAAGAAAAGCACCAAGGTTTTTTTCTCTGAGAGACAGGGAGAGCGAAATTCATGTCAGATAAAGTAGTGTTTCATAGACAAAAGTAAAATGACCAACACTGCATGTTTACACAAAGGAAAACAGATGCATGCTCTAAAATTAAAGCTAACACCTATAAGAACTGCTCAGTTAATGTACATGCATGGTGAAACACTTAACGCAGCCATGCTATGTCATGCTAGACTTACCCCTGATCAAAATTAATATTTTCTGGGCTAAATGTCACCTCTGAGTCAAGGTTAATTTCTTTCTCAATCTGATCTGTTTGATTATTGTGCAAATTTGTAGGCTCGATTTGTAGCTCTAAGTTCTCCTCGTTTTCCGTGAATATTGACTTCATCTCTGTTGACTCCTGTGACAGGATGCACTTGACCTCAGCCAAGGGGGAAGTGAATGCGCTGACTTTGACAGATGAGGTAATAGTTTGTGAAGCTGCACTCAAAAGCGTCTTCTCAACCACACCCAAGTCAGACTTAGGCAACTCAAATGATTGGGCCTCGGAGACACTGGGAGCTTTCGGAGTAGATTGCAGATGACAGACCATACTCTCAGGTCTGGGAAAGAAAAACACTAAAGTGAAATGTGCCCGGGCATGAAATGACACTTTCTGTCCTACAGACTGATGACTGTTTTATATTTCTAAACTAACTGTCACTCAAACACGTTGACATAGTGATAGAAATAAAGGTTTAACATGTCTATTAAGCTTTTTAATAGAAATAACCAGATAAATAAAAAATAGTTCAAGGGAAAGTGATGGCAAAATAAATTGAGAATACAGCTGACTATAAATATAATATACAGTGCATGTGTATATAATAACACACATGATAAAATGTACTTATATGGCATTGTGCTATAAAACAAGTCTCAATAAATGATCAAATTAACAGGTGGAAGGTGTTGAATGTAATGTTTGCTTTAAGACAGATGTTCCAAAAGTTCAAGAAAGACAAAGAGAAAGGATCAATATGACCACTACCAAACTGTACTTATTTGGTTATTATTTACTGCACAAACTCCTGAATTGAAAGCACCAACTAGCAGTAAAATTTCAGCAGGATGTTTAAAAATTGTAAAACACAAATACAAAGAAACAAAAAGACAAGTTGTTAAAAAAAACCCTCAAGTGATGCTCTCAATGCAAAAAAGTCACCATCTTAGATAACCAGCAAATGAAACCACACTGAAAAACTCTATAAGACTCCTTTTAAAGTGCTTTTTAACCATTTTGATTACAAAATAAAAAATATTACAAAAGATGTGACAGGCCTTAGACTACAGGAATATGTTAATGCACTGTTGAAATACAGAACAAAACTTTTACCACTCAGGCTTTTATATTCTCTGGTCTGTTCTTATGTCTGCACCACAAATCAAATGTAAAACATGGATTTTTTTTTAGATTCAATATGACTAAGTCATATGTGTTAAAGCAAAATGAAAGACATATGCAAATGGATAAGAAGTCAATAATGCAATAGCTTTAATGCAACCTTTCTTAATGTAAATAATATTTTATAGCAGTGTGTGTTTTTTTATAGCAGTGTGTCTCATTGATTTCCCCGAATGTTGTTAGTATATCAATCACTCACCGTGCTGCTGGCCTCACAGTCTGCAGCTTAAACACAGATTCACTCTCTGGTTTATGATTGGGACCATGTCCAGTTTTGCTTTGGGATGGTCTCAAGTCTTTGGCTGGATGAGTGTTTAAAGTTTTGATATCTGCATTATCCTCACCTTCACATAATGAGAAAAACAACAATGTAGAAATTTTATAAAGTGTACATTGACTTGCAATGAAAACTAATTTCCTTTTAAACAGTTCTCACCAGGACAAACTGCAGAGGGAGGATATTCCTCCTCTGTCAATATGCTCAGCTGTCTGTGCGACTCTGGAAAAATGTAAAAATGAGTTTAACATTATCTGTTATACTTAAATTAAATCCACAGGGTGCCTATGAATCCAAAAACATAAAGCTTGCTAAATGCCATGCCAGTATTGCTCTTACTCACATCATGAACCCAGTTGATGCCATGGACACAGCATGTCCATAAATTAGCCCTGAAGCTTAGCAAAAACTTCTTTCTGAAGCCCAGCATATTTACACACACAGCATGGCATAGAGCGGACACTGACTGTGCACATTTAATTATTCACCCTTTTTAATCATTTCATATTTTTGAGTGCTATATTTATGAATGTCTATTCCAACATATACACAAAAACATAATTATTTAAAGGATACCCCTTTGTTACAGGGTAAAACAAAAATAAAATATTTTCACCAGACAAACAGATAGCAAAACAAACCTAATTTATAGTATCTTGTCAGTTTAGGTAACAGAAATGTGTGGCAGCCTGGGAAAATCCTTCATATGGTGACATTTTGACATTTTCCACTATATATAACTGTAAAAAGTTTTTTCCCTGAAGTAAAGTTTTCCTTCTGCACAAGTTTTAGCATTTAAAAGTCTGGTAAATGTTTTTACTTGACTTTTATATGTTGTTTTTATTTATTTATTT
This sequence comes from Silurus meridionalis, assembly GCF_014805685.1. Taxonomy (NCBI): domain Eukaryota; kingdom Metazoa; phylum Chordata; class Actinopteri; order Siluriformes; family Siluridae; genus Silurus; species Silurus meridionalis. Next base: position 12,230,742 of record NC_060889.1, read on the forward strand.
ATTTTAAGACATTTTTTTTTTTTTAACAAAGATTATCAGTTTATGATTGAAAATGAGTAATTAGTTGAATTATTTAATCTAATCACCTGAGGTAAGTGTCTCTCTCATGGCATTATAAAACTAGATATATTATTATATAATATAATACACTATTTTATATATATACAATATACAATATTACTATATAATATAATATACTATATTATTATATAGTGTTTAAAAACAACAGTAATAAATTCATTGAGCTTGCTCTGATATTTGGTAGGCAGATGTACAATCAGTTACAAATGTAATCTAAAGTAATCTTCAAGAACGATAAATATGTCTTTCCAGAAAGCATAGGGAAGCTTGGAAAGTTTTCTAGATCACGTCAACATGGGTATAAGTAAACGTATAAGTAGAAAAAAATCCTATAAGTTTTTTCTGTATGAAAGTATTCAAGTGCGCCAATTTCTGATGGGTTTTCCCAGATTATCTATACTTATACTGCCATACTCTTCACTTAGAAACCCTTCACCGAGTTACTCAAACTACAATTTTAACAATGCAAATAAACATTATCTTAGCTTACGTACAATCCTGAGTCACACTGCTAGCTTGTGCTTTAGCATGCACATTCACATGCTATAATCATGTAGCTTTAAAACTCCAGGCCACCCATTTGTACCTTTACTTGTATCAGAGGGAGTTACAGGAGTGTGCCCACTAAGGGGTGCAGCGATGACAGTTTGGGACTGAAATTGGGAGCCAGGAACAACAGATGGAGGAGGAGAAGGGGGAAAAGGATTTGTAGGACTGTTCACACTAAGGGGGCCTGTAGGTCTGCGTACATTTGGTCTAAACACAGTGGGGACAACCTGGTGTCTCCATTCCAACGTCTGGACATGGAAAGGTTCTAAGGCATTCCACCAGCAAAAGAGGTGCAAAAAAGACAAGACGTGTGTGCAGGTGAGTGTTTATAAAAAGTAATGATAATGCATGGGTCTAAAAAAAACAAGGTTATCTTTGAGGGCTCAAGCTACCACAGCCCTTAAAGAACAAACATTTGAATGTTAAACCTAATTAAATAGTCAATTATCGGTTTAGAACGTGATAACAACTATCAGTGAACTGGTTTCAAAGAGCTTGCTTTATACCTGGCTGAGCGACATCAGGTGGCTTAACCTCAGGGTCAACAGCAGCAGTTGAAAAGGAAGCAGACAGCTGAGTAGAAACATTGGGATGAGGAGTGAGTGGACATTTAGATGTGACAGTGGTGGTATTAGAGTGTAGAAAGGAAAGAGGATTGGGGGTGAGGGTGGCAAGTGGAGGTACAGCAACATGGGAAGAATGGGAAGAAGGCCCGGGTTGTACTGAGATGTTGGAACGAGGCAAAGAATAAGACACGGTGCAGGATGCCACTTCGGATGGGTGGGACAGGGACAGAAGAGGAGCTATTGTAGGTGGCACATTAGGGGTGGGAATGGGCAGTATTTCTGTCAGGGGTAAAGGAGATAAAGGTGTATTAATTAAAGGTGTAAAGGGATTGGCTTTTTTTAAGGGAGGTGCTAAAGCTGAGATAGAAGATGAAACTGAGGCAGGTCTGCGCAATGTGTCTGAACTCTGCACTGCCTGATGACAGACAGGTTCTTCTGATGTAACAGATGTGGGACAGAGGCTAGGTTTTACTTCAGGGGACCTCCACTCTCTGTGCCATGTTGCTGTAAGAACATAGGGGATGATGTGTGGGAGGAGAGAATGTTGAGGAAAAAAAAGAAGAGAAAGTCTTGGTTAATTGAGTTTTTTTAGCATTAACAGAAAAAAAGAGGAAAAAGAGATAATTGAAACATTAGCATTCTATTTGAGACATTTTTATTGTCCTAAATCGCTAGCATTAATTAGCTAGCTTGTATTACATAAATAACGGTTAAACCATACAGTTAATCCTTAATCTTACATTTTATTCAGAAAAGGTTCAGATAAATTCTTTCTCTGTAGGCTTTATATACCTGTTTCTGCAGCTGAGGGCATACTGGTGGGCCTGGTGAGAGCAGAGCCTAGCTCTGACAATAAAGAACGGTAGGATTTTAAAGGGTATGGTGCAGGGAGAGGTTCAGAGACAGGATTGAAGTGGAAGACAACAGAAGAATCAGGGCTACTGACAGGTGCAGGGGGAGAAAAAGAAGGAAGAGGAGGTTTCCAGGCTCCTGGGGCAGCAGAGGTTACTGAGATGGGGGGAAAAAAAAAAAAGATGAATGACTCAAGAAGAAAGTGAGGAGTCATATTGTGAAAATCTTTTTACACACACCATCATTCAATCACAACATACATCAATCAACCACATCATTAAACCACTGACAGGTGAAGTGAATAGCATATTTATTCTGATACAATGGCACCTGTACTAAGGGGCAGGCTTCATTTGGAAGAAAGTGAACATGTGGAAGCAGGAAAAATGGGCAAATGCCGGTGATGTCTGGGTAACAGCATCACCAAAATGGTAGGTGTTTTGCAGAGGTTAGTATTTACAAAAAGAGATCTTAAGAATGAGAGCCGGTGTACCAGTAAAATGGTCTTGTGTGGCCAAAAGGCTCACTAATGCACAGGTGCTATTGTAGCACTAATTGCTAAAAAGTACCTGCTGGTTATGGCATAAAGATGCCACAGTGCATTAAAGTTTGATGCATCTGAGATTGCATAACTGCCAAATAGTCAGATTACCCATGATGACCCGTGATTAAATTGGCAGACGGGTATCAAAACTTAATCATGGAGCAAATTAATAAGATCGCCTGATGAATTACTGAAGGAATAAATACACTTTGTAAAAAAAAACATACTGGCAAAGACAATGTAATGCTCTGAGTAATGTTCTGCTGGGAAATAATTGGTCCTGGCGTTCATGCAGATGCTTGTTTTATACACTCCACCTTCCTAAACATTATTGCAAACCCTTTCATGGCAACGGTAGTCAGTGACCTTTTTTATCACAACGTCAGTTAAATTCCTTTTGCGGGATAATGTACCCAGCCACATTGCAAAGACTGTTGAGAAACATGCCACAGAGTTCAATGTATTGTCCTCCAAATGATCAAGCTCTCAATAGGATCAAGCAGCTGGACAAAAAAGTCAGATCTATGCCATCCCCACCTCACCTATCACAGGACCTAAACGATATGATGCAAATAAAAAATTAACAAAATTGAGCAGGTGGTTTTGATTTAATTACTGATTGGTGTATGGCACTTTTCCGCCAAAAAAAAGGCTTGCCGTGGCTCAAAAACAAATACCTGACTGCCCATATTCTGTATTACATTCACATCAATTTTACCAAATTAATTAAATAGAGGGTATCAAATGGTCTTGTAAAATAATACTATAAATTCAAATAAACCATCCCATTTTAAGTTAAAATTCTTGTGGCACTGCCATGTTTCTCTTTCATACCGTGTGATCGTAAGCATATTAAACAGAGAGGCTGTTTAAATACATCAAATGCATATGACAAAACCAAAATCCTCAATCTCAAATGCCTTTTTTACACTAATTGTGAGGGCATTAAAAAGAGCGTACAGCTCCATGTAAGGTGCTAAACTAAAATGACGCGGCCAATCGGAATAACAATAAAAAGAAATACCGTTGTGTGTAAATAAATAAAATAAATGTGTAAATATGTGTAAACATAAATTGCTGTTTCATTTATTCAAATTTTTGCTTTGTGAAAACTGCTTAAAACCAGAAAAAGAAAGAAAGAGCGGGAAATTTTGGCCTAGATGCAATTTGAGACATTAATTAATTAAGTTGACTGTGATGACTACTTTGGTTCAGTCTGGCAGTCTGCTCCTCTCAGCATGTATGTACGTCTCAGCAATTACTTCAGGGTCGAAAACTACGACAACCTTGAGTATCATGGGTAATTTGCTGAGCAGAGGCATGCACACCATCTGGTATTAAAGTTCTAAAATTTTCCATAATAACTTCTTGACTGTATCTAATTAACGTATTGCAGGAAGTTATGTCCTTTCACAAACATGACAGATGTCATTACCTGTCTGAGAAGCAGCAGGTGGAGCAGTCAGCGGAAAGGAGGAGGAGAGTGGAGTGGAGGAGAGAGAGAAAGGAGGATTGCTGGGACCAGGAAATATGCTGGAGAGCGGTCGAGGATGTGAAGCTACAGCACTACTGACCTCGGTCATACTAACGTCAGCCTGGCCCCCTGAGGGCCTTCGAGAAACCGATACAGGCACTTTAACAGAGCAGAAAAAGAAGCAAAGCAGAAAGGAGAAATAAACAAAAAAAACTGATAATTTCCTCATGAGAGAAAAGACACGGATGCACAGATGTTACTGTTCATTTGGCTATCGCATAAACACAATGTAGGCACATAAAGACAGGACATGAATAAAAAAAGTCAAGTGCCAAACTTATGGCCTATTCTATTAACAAATTCACAGCGTGCTTTTTAAGGTTACCATGGGATTCAGACAAACGCTTCTAAATGCATGAGACTATTGGTATTTAAATCAAAACAGAGGATCCTTCCTACAGAAAATACTACTTCCCACAGTGCATTAAGACATGGTTTGTTTATGAACATGCACATAGGCTCTCTCTTTAGTGTGGGCCTCTGTTTAGTCACAGCAATATTCTTCTATTCTTGTTGCACCATTAAACAAAAGGAGGACCATAGAAAATACACAGTGAATCCCAGATTTGCATAACAGCTGTGACATTCTCTGCAGTGAGCAGCACCCCACTGTGGTGTTTTTTTATTACTGCACTGATTTCATGCATGATTTGTACCTGAGCCTGCTGTTGGCTGGAAGATTTTGGGCAGGGCAGGAGGATGAGCACGAGCAAATGCCGGTATAGTAAAGGCATATTGTGAGGGGCGTGATGGCTGAGATGAGCCAGAAAGGTCAGGGAAATGGGTGGGTGCAGTAGAGAGTGATGAGAGAGAAGGTTTGACTGAGGTCGGAAACAGCTGACAGGCTTGATGAGGCAGATTAGGAACAGAGGATGATGAAGATGATGATAAACTCCTAGGATTCTTTTCAGATTGAACTGAGAGACCCAGAACAAGAAGGACACCGAGACATGAGGAAAGTAAGAGATTTAGACGGAAGAGAAAAGAAAAAAAAGAAAATAAGGAAGACATTGGAATGCGTCCATGCCACTGTGGAATAAATGCTCTTTTACTTTAATAATAAAACTAACAGCATCATTATCAGTGTGTTTTAATCAAATTATAAATTAAACTGTAATAATTAAAGTGAGAAGTGTGCATCTAAAATAGAGAATAAAATTAATAAATGAAGTCCCAAATCTCCTGACAAGGCATTTTGCATGTGTGTTGCTGAAATTTTACATGACTATTGTGCGCTATCACATCACACCGAAATGATTATGGTTATTACAGATGAATATCACTATTTCAAATAAGCTGCAGCACTAAACAAACATGATATGAGAGAGAAAGGAAATTAGGCAGAAGAAAACAGGCAGGAAGCTACCTGTGACAAAAGGGTTTGTGCCTGCAGCAGGCCTCCATGCCTCATCATGAACTGTTTTAACATGAGGAAGAGGAGCTGACCATGAAGAAGAAGAAGAAATGAGAAAAGGGACTCATACATGAAAACCTACTAAATACATAACTGCCTAAAAGCACTCTGCAAGAAATAGTCATTTATGCTTATTGGTTGCATGTACAGTACGTGTCTATGCAAAGGACAAAGTAACATTACAGGAAATATCATTTGCATTTAAGGCTAAATGTAGGTGTCAGAACAATTCTACATTTTATTTGAATCTATAAAGAAACCAATAGTCCAAAAAAGTAATGAAAAACAAGAACTAGTAGGGAAAAAGGGTCATCTGAGTTAGAGATGCAAATTAATGAAAAGATTAAACTATCTTCTTTTTGGCTGCTCCCATTATGGGTTGCCACAGCGGATTATCCTTCTCCAAACACCCTGTCCTCTACATCTGCCTCTTTCAAACCAACTACCTGCATTTCTTCCTTCACCACATCCATAAACCTCCTCCTTGGTCTTCCTCTTTTCCTCTATCCTGGTAGCTCCATCATCAGCATTCTCCTACCAATATACCCCATGTCCCTCCTCTGCACATGTACAAACCATCTCAATGTCGCCACCCTCACCTTGTCTCCAAAACATCCTACATGCACTGTCCCTCTAATAAACTCATTTCTAATCCTGTCCGTCCTCGTCACTCCCAACAAAAACCTCAACATCTTCGGCTCTGCTACCTCCAGCTCCGCCTCCTGTCTTTTACTCAATGCCACTGTCTCTAAACCATCATAGTCCACGGAGACTCCTGTCTGACCTTGTCCGTCAACCTGTCCATCACCACTGCAAACAGGAAAGAGCTCAGAGCTGATCCTAGATGCAGTCCCACCTCTACCTTGAACCAGTCTGTCGTTCCTACTGCACACTTCACTGCTGTCACACTGTCCTCATACATGTCCTGCACCACCCTCACATACTGCTTTGACACACCTGACTTTCTCATACAATACCACAACTCCTCTCTCGGCTCCCTGTCGTACTCTTTCTCTAAATCTACAAACACACAATGCAACTCCTTCTGACCTTCTCTATACCTCTCCATCAACATCCTCAAAGCAAATAATGCGTCCTCGGCATTGAATCATACTGTTGCTCACAGATGGTCACCTCTTCTCTCAGCCTGGCTTCCACTACTCTTTTCCATAACTTCATGGTGTGACTGATCAACTTAATTCCCCTGTAGTTACTGCAGGTCTGCACATCTCCCTTATGCTTAAAGATAGGTACCAAAATCTTGTACAACCTGGTTAAAAACTTCACTGCCATCTCTCCTAAACAACTCCATGCTTCTACCGTTATGTCATCTGGTCCTACTGACTTTCCACTCTTTATTCTCTTTTTAGCTGCTCTCACTTCCTTCTTACTAATCCTATCCACTTCCTGCTTCACCATCTTCACACCATCCAACCTTCTCTCTCTAATTTTCTTCATTCATCAGCTGCTTAAAATACTCCCTCCATCTTCTCAACACACTCTCCTCACTAGTCAACACATTTTAATCTCCATCCTTTATTGCTCTAACTTGCAGCACATCCTTCCCAGCTCGGTCCCTCTGCCTGGCCAATCGGTACAAATCCTTTTCTCCTTCCTTAGTGTCCAACTTCTCATACAGCTCCTCATATGCCTTTTCCTTGGCTTTCACCACATCCCTCTTAACCTGCTGCCACATCTCCTTGTGCTCCTGCCTACTTTTCTCATTTCTCTGTCGATCCCAATTCTGGTTAGCCAGAACCTCTTTCTCCTTATGCTTTCCTGCACTTCCTCATTCCACCACCACATCTCTTTGTCCTCCTTTCTATTCTACCACCATCTGCCCTTCCACATTCCTCTCCTTAAAACCATACCTACCCATCACCTCCTCATCACCTCTGTTCCCTTCACCTGCATGTCCATTAAAGTCTGCCCCAATCACCAATCATTCATTCCTAGGTACAACATCTACCACTTCATCTAACTCACTCCAGAATTTTTCCTTCTCCTCCATCTCACAACCAACTTGTGGAGCATAGACACTGATGACATTTTTCAGAACAGAAACTCTCTTCACCTACACTACACTCTTACTGTACTCTTCCTTCAGAATCACCCCTACACCGTTTCTCTTTCCATTCACACCATGATAGAACAGTTTAAACGCTCCAGTGTTCCTGGCCTTACTCTCTTTCCACTTGGTCTCCTGAACACACAACATATCTACTTTTAACCTCTCCATCATATCAGCTACCTCCTCCTTTACCAGTCATAGTACCAACATTTAAAACACCAAACCTAACCTCCACAAATGTTTACTTTTATTTGAAAATCTAAATTTAGATAAATTCCTACCAGTAAATGTCATGCTTCTGACTGGTCCTGTACTCGCCCTCTTTTCCTCTTCATCACTGTCATTGAAGTCATCCAGGTTTCCAACGTCTGAAGGTTTGAGGCTCATTAGACTGGCTAAACTCTGCATATCCTCATCACTGTAAGAAAATAACACTGACTGAAAAAGCTGATTTACTATTAACACAAGTGTTTATAGTAGCACTTTAAAACATTGTTATGCTATGCTACAATTTTGTATTAATTAATTGTGCATAATACTAAAAGCCACAAATTATACAACTATATTATATATAAAATAGAGGCTATTAAATTCATTTGAATGTAAAATAAAAGTCAGCTAGTTGATAGAATATAAAATTCCTACTGTTTTATGCAATGCATAAACAGTAATAATAATATATTATATTAAAAAGCAAAAATATATATTGTACCTAATGTGTAAAAAATCTCTATCACTTATAGATTTACATCAATATTTGAATGTCCAAATACACTTAAGATTTATGTGTGAGCATTTTACATTCTTTTAAAACAAAACAAAAATAGAAAATGTGTACTGATAAATCATGAGCCAGCTGATGTACATCATGAATCATCTTGAGACAACTTGAGGCAGAAAAATAAAGGTCTGGCTACACAATCAGAGTGTGTAACAAAGATTATCTCACTAAACATGTAAAGCATTTCTTTTTCACAATTTTGATAAGAAGCTAGTAAACGACAGTCAGTTTTATGATAGTAAATGATATATTGTTAGAACTGATGATAAAACACTCACGTGGCCTTGCCCTCTTTGAGAAAGATGCAGGTCAGGCTCAGCTTTAGTGTGGCATCCACCACTTTGACAGAAAGTGGCTTAAGTTGGAGTGTCAGGTCAAACGTGGCTGAAGTGACATTGGCATACTTCTTCATGTTTACCTCCACTGATGCTAGAACTTTCCGATGACCCTTTGTCTCCTGTATATTTGGGGGTTGGGGGATTGAGCTCATTAAGTGAAGTTAATACAGACTAGAAGAAAACAGACATGCATTGCTATAAATAATAATTATGATCTAAAGGCTAATTAAGGCTAATTAAATGCTCATTAAGAAAAAATGCAAATTTACTGCATGATATCTATTAATAAACTGTAAAATAAACAAATTTTGGACAATATATATATATTTATATATTGTTTGTTTGTTTCATCTAATAGTATCGTACTTTAGATACATTCACAAAACTGCATTGAGCATATATGATATTCTTTGATTTCCTGGTAGGATATGTTAAACAAAAGACAGTGTGTATGCAGAGCATTTTGGGATGTTCCTCTATTACATGCAGATATAGATATGGATTCTCGATTATTGAGTGACAATTACTACCATTCAGAAATCTGCCGACATCAAACATACAGTTTTACTGTACTAATGATTTTTGTTAGAGATCGACCTACATTCTCAATAACAAATGTCCAGTCTTTGTCTTCAAACTCATCAGCATTTGGATCCTGGAGAAAAGCATTATTAACTGTATTAGTGTCATTAATAAAATTGATAATAAATACTTTATACTTACTGTAGATAGATATTAAAGAACAGTTATCATGTCTATAAATCATAGTGATATTTTTGTCGTGTTGTACCTTAAAGAGTGTGACTGTAATGTCCACATTTTCAGGCACCTGCCACAACACTGTCCCTCTATAAGGATTCTTGATGCCAGGCTGCCAGCCATGTAGCTAAAAAGATGAATGAATATTTAAGACTTGTATTGAGTATAAATGATACAAAGATTATAGGTTTGAAGAAATATTGCATCAAGATTTAAATATATTTTTTAATTTGTAATGGTAATGGTAAAAACAGTGTTATACGGTTTCTAACTTATTAGTACTTGATATGAAAAAAGCAAATTGTAAAAGTCTACCATACAATAAAAAGAACAGCCTAATCATAACTGCCTTGAAATAACATTGTACTATTGTAAACTTTTCTTAGCTTCCCAATAGTTTATAGTTAACACATTTGAAAACTGATCTTCTATCTTCAGAAAACAGAACACCGCCACAGAGACCTAATCTTAACACAGCTGAGGCTGATGCTTGGAATTGAAGCATCAGCTTCGAACAGGAATTGAAAGAGTTAGTTATTCCACTAGGGGGCAATATACCCTGTAGTTTGAAATACAGAATAAAGACAAAATGTTCTTATATGTAAAACTGATCATTTTTTAATATACATGCATTAGCAAGCTAAAATCTTGCTAGAACCTTCATGATTAATTTTATAGTTTCACAATGGCAATTTGGGCAATAACATTTTCAAATGCTAAAATTAAATTTAGCAAATTAATGCTGATAAATGAATGCAATTAAGAAACACTGGTGATGCGCCATTTACATTTACAGAAGCTATTTGTAAGACGCCCTTATCCAGGGAGACTTACATTAGTCTCATTCATACAACTGAGGAGTGAAGAGCCTTGCTCAGGGGCCGAGGAGTGGAAGCTGGGTGAGGCTGAACAATGAGGAAGACTAATGAGGAAGACCAATAAGGAAGACCAATGCCTTAACCACTAAGCTGCCACTACCCATTAAACTATTTTTTATTACCAGGCTTTCTTGACACTGGATTGAACACTGGACTTCTTTTGACATGTGGTTGGCCTATAGGATATCTATAGAAACCAGTTATGTATTTTGCATATGTATACAATCCTTACTGTCCTTACCTTAGTGCAGATTCTTCTGTTTCGTCTGGTCCAAACCACTCTCAGTTTGTCTGGTTGCCTGCAGAAACAGCAAGTACAACAATAACATCAACATACAGTTGGCTCGTTCAATCGTGCAGTGTTTTTCCATCACGTGTTGCCTTATCTACTAAAAAGCACCATGTTTATCATAAGACATGCAAGATGCAGTGGAAGAGGGATTGCAGAGCAGCTGAAAATGAAACTAACAAGGAGAGTAAAGAATCTGCCCGACCTGGTAAACCTTCTTTCCTGTTGACTGGTATATTCTGTTCGCTAGATAGAAATATCAAGTTGTAAAAAAAGATATTACGCAAACCTCCTGCAAACAGTAACCCCAACCTCAGCCAAACCACAACTCCAGTAGCAAACACTATTAACACACTGGATCCAGCAGAGTCTGAATAAAATTTCCCATATGCAGAGATTCCTGAACAAATATGTTGCTGGCACTATGGTAAAATTCTCCAGGCTGGAGGCCATTAAACAGCTGTACTGTATACTGTAAATACTGTAAAGGAGCATTTTAGTTATTAGATTACCTATCTGATTCATATCCAGAATCAATGAAGTCTCTTTAAAAGCCATGATATAGCACGTATACGTGACCCTTTTCAGAAGCCCAATACTTTGTGTTGCATACCCTAGGAAATATGCAAAATGAAAACCACATCCTGGACTACTTCTCTTTTTTCTTGTAGACCTGCTGCATAATTTTAAAACAACTTCATTCATGTCCCAGGCTCGGCTGTTTAGGATTATTAACATGCAGATTATATTTTGCTTTCAGTTATTTTCATGTTGATACAAAAAGTGGCATTTGATAGGTATTTTCAGTAGAACATAGAAATCATATTAGATGTTTAAACTGAGGAAATATACAATTTGAAAGAAAATATAAGCTATGGCCCTAACAGGTCTCTTTTAGGAGAAGATTTCACACATTCATTCATGATTCTAGCTGCTCAACAGTCCTGGGTCTTTTTTGTCATATTTTTTATTTCATGATGTGCCAAATGTTTTGAACTGGTGAAAGGACTGCACTGCAGGCAAGCCAGTTCAGCACCTGGACTCTTGACTGCTATGAAGCCATGCTGTTCTATAATTCTTACTTTCTGTAAAGCTGCTTTGAGACAGAGTCCATTGTAAAAAGCCCTGTATAAATAAACTTGAACTTGAATTTGAACCTGAACTTGAACTTGAACCTGAATTGAGTGATTTTAGTGCCAAGTGAGGGCAAAAGATCATGGGGCATACAACAGGAATTTTCGCCCACATCCCTTGTGCACAGAGATTTCTCCAGAATCTTTGAATCTGATATGATAATATGTACTGTGGATGATGAGATATTCAAAGTGTAGACAATACAGAATGTTGAGGAACATTCTGAAAGTGTTCTAAAATTTGTAGACGCAGACTTGTCCACCTTTTGTTGCAAATGTTCCTCCAGATGTTTTCTTTTAGCAACACCTCTTAGTAGCTTTTTCTTGCCAATTTGTTGTTCATTCATTTAATGAGAACTGCTGATACAACTCCATCGATGCATTGCTTCATTGGGCTTCAGATTAAAGTACAATGCATGAAATTGTAGCAAAGAATAAAGTGCAAAAGCTTTTGAATAAGATGCTGTGGATTTAATTTTTCACATAGAAAAGTACTGTACTATACTGTAATAATGTTCAGTATCTTGCTATTATAACCTCTATATGCTATATATAAGCTAAATATTGTAAATAAATTGAAACATTTAAATGAATTTGCATTCATTTTAGAAATATCTGTTGATTTTAATGGCTAGCCAAATAAATGTAACAACATTCTATAGTGAAATTCGAAAAATTAGCATCCTAATTGCTTTTTAGTGTTACACAGCAGACAACACTAATATTGCAAGCCTTTCCTTGGAAAACTCTTTTAATTCTATTAAGTAGGTGATTGCACAGGAACCCGAATCTGATTGGTTAGACACACACATCTGTCATTATTATATAACAGCATGGCTCAAAAAGTAGTTCTGGTTGTAACGTGAACTATATGTTAATATTAATGCTCTTGTTCTAATATGTCATTGTTTCTGTAGTAACAGTTCAGAGACAAGCCAACAGGTGAAACCTATGTTTCTTATGTGAACCTATGTGAAACCTATAAACATTGATGTGGTATTGATTTTTGTTTGGAAACATTTATTTAAAATTAAAATATTCAACATAGATAATACAAACAAAAGTCCTGGCACACCTGACTTTTCCACCCATATGCGTTTCTTTCCCAAACTGTTACCACAAAAGTTGGAGGCATACAATTGTAAATTGTCTTTGGTAGAATTAATTTTCCTTAACTTTAACTAAGAGAGCCAAATATAGAGCTCTGAAATCAACCCTATTGAACACCTGTGGGATAATTTGGAATGCTGACTGCACCCCAGGCCTCCTCACCCTACATCAGTGCCTGACTTTACTAACACTCTTGTGGCTGAAGGAGCACAAATCTCCACAAGGACACTCCAAAATCTAGCGAAATATCTTCTCAGAAGATTGGAGGTTATTATAAGAGCAAACAATAATCAGTTGATCGCCATAAATGGTGGCAAATCCAATGTTGGCATATGCGGAATAACACAAGTATAACATACTATGCGGTTATACAAAACAAATGCAAGTTTTATGGGTAGATTCACACCCACACCCTGTTATTCAATTTCATAACAGACACCTATGTTTTCCTGTTAGGAAAAACACATACAAATATCCAAATAATGAAGAGATAAACTGTTATGTACTGAGTTGTAATGAATTCCAATGCAATCACATGATCTTCCAAGATTACTGAAATTTGATTCGAAAAACAAAACTATGCATTGTTTGAAACTTGGTGTGTCGGTGTGTGTTTTTGTTTGTGTGGTAGGTAATTGAAAAAATTGGTAGGTAAATGTTGGTAGAAAATATGATAGAGTCAGGCAAAGGGAAAAGATATCAGATAGCTCTACTATAGTAGTCTTTTGTGTTTTCTAGTGGAGGGTGTGGTTCTTTTTCAGCCTGACTACATCATTAAATACACACACTAACACCTTCAACACACTTTGTCAGAAAAGCAGCAGACAACCAGTATTACCTAACAGTGTAAGTAATAGACCAGTGTGTAATGGTTCAAAGGGTTTTTTCCCCTCCAACTTTTATCCTGTCCTCTATGTTTGTGCTACTTTGTAATTAACTCTACTAGAAGAAGCTTGGACTTCATCCATGTTTGAATGTGTATCTTTCAGTGTGGGTCCCTTTTCTCATCAATTAGTCATTTAAACACTGGGGAAAATGCTGATGAGTCAGTCTACCAGGACACACTTTGAATTCAGACAGTCATTTCCTCTAAGCACAGAAGCAGAAGTCACAAACTATGTGTAGCTGTGTGGGGCTGTATGTAGCTAGGCACTCGATTAAAAGAAAAGGTGGAAGGTCTCATGTTTCAGGTCACTCTAAACAGCAGCTGTACAAATGCGCAAAGGGCTGAGAACACCGCTGACAGAATGACGACGGGGTCCAAAATAGACTGGCAAAATGGCAGCCAAGTAAATAAGCTGAAGCTATTAAAGCTCCGTAAATCTTTTGTAACACGCATGGTAAGGGAGACACAATAATAGCACTAGTTGTGTAAATAAACATGCTGGGTGAAAGTTGAAAAAGCAACTTCAAAATAGGAAAAGATAAAACTGTGATATTGCTAAAATAAATAAATAAAATATGCCTATATATATATATATATATATATATATATATATATATATATATATATATATATATATATATATGTCAAATGAACTGGAGCAGGAGAAGAGTCTTAGCTCAGGAGATCCTGTGTGAAGATGGAACAAAGAAGGGCAACCATCACTGCAACCCTCCACTGATCTGAGCTTAATGGCAGAGTGGCTAATCGGAAGTATCTCAAAACAGGAAGCAAATATCCCAAAAGTGAAGCATGATGGTGGCAGCATCATACCAGGAAGGTGTTTTTCTGGTGCATGGACTTGGCATAGTCAGGTTTGAAGAAAAGCTGAATAGGGAAAAGTACCGTGTTATCCTCATTAAAAACCTGTTCACACAATGCTCAGAACCAAAGTCTGGGCTGAAGGCTCACCTTGCTACATGACAAACACCCTAAGCACACAGCCAAGATAGCACAGAGTAGCTAAGGGACAACTCTGTGAATGTTCTAGAGTGGCCCAGCCAGAGCCCTGACTGGAGCCATAAAGAACTAAAAGTGTTTGTCCACTGACAGTCCCTTATCCAACCTGGCCCAGCTTCAGAGAAGAATATCAGAAAATCCCCACATCAAGGTGTGCAAAACTTGTCATAACCAAAAAAAAACTTGTTGCCAAAGTTGCTAAAGGTATTTCATCTTAGTACTGAGTAATAAATTTGAATACACATGCACATAATATTTTTTATTCAAAATACTGAGTGTAGATTAATGAGAAAAGAAAATCAGTTTGAACGATTGTAATATCAGGCTGCAACATAACAAAATTAACAAAAGGAGGTCTGAATACAGCAACAAATATGACAAAAGATTTTACAAGATCCTGCTGACATACAAGTAACAGAAAAGAATACTGTTGCCTAGTTACACACACTAGCCATAAAAACTAAATTCTTGTTTCATTTTAGCATTTCCTAAATCATTATTTCTTTGCGCAATGTTCAACCATTAATCTTACACAACAATAAAAACATCAGTGCATCAAAAATGCATATTGCACTTCACCATACTTGCAGTTTAAATTCAGCAAAGCAAACCATGAACCTCCCTGATGAGTTTTAAGCTAAATGAGCTGTAAAAGTCCTCACAACATGAATAGCAGACCATCTTGGTAGCTTGAAACACATGAATTTAAATCTCTTATGTTATTTAAGAGAGAAAGCTGGAAAATGTGGACACAGAATATGTTTGGATTTTTACTGGAAATGTCTGATTTTGCGAAGCATTTAGCTGAATTAATAAATAAACAACTTAAACAAGCCATTATACATGCACAACACTGTTTTCATGAACATTTCAAAAATGCTTTGCAAAACTGGCCAAAACAGTGTCACAAAATCAAGTGGTATTCACCAGTTCAACATTTTACACATTCTTCCATGTTACAGAAGCCTAAGTCAACATGATGTAATGTGTATTAATGTTTGGGCTCATGACTATTCATATCAATTAGTCATTTGCATCATTTGATCTGGTTCAGTGCTAAAAGAAGCTTAGTTATAACATACAGTAATCTCATCAGGATCTTTCAACATGGCGTGTCTTATTGGACAGAGGTTAGCAACTGAAACTGCTTATAAAACATGACGTGAGCTCTAAACATTGAGTATTTTCAATGTAAAACACCAAAAAAAAATTTGGACACCAAATTAAATGTTCGTATCAACAGAAACAGTGCATCCAAACACTTCCAAATCCCAAAGCAACAGATTCCTGAGGCTTTACTACAACTTCACAGGAATTAGAAAGCAATCAGGTGTACGTCTATATTTATTTTTTTTACCTATTTACACAAAATCTATGTCACGAGACAGGCGGTCAGAGCAAGAACGACACAGAATACATGGAATTATTAAACTGCCTTCTCCAGGAAAAGTATGTGATACAACCAACACATGGCCAAAATACAATACCTGAAACACAAGTGGAACTGCTTTTCCTAGCAAGTGGAATGCTGCCTACACGCAGCCCTCTACCACACTAAACTCAAAAAGAGCAACTTAAACTGTCCTAAATTAGTGATCCTATTGCCTTTAGACTTAATTTAGACTTAATATCACTTTATTAATGAATTTCTTCTGCATTTCAGTTGAGGTCAAGATGACAGTTTTTGTTATTTTGAACGAGCGTTCAAAATATTGTCATGAAATACATTTATGACCCAAAAAAGCGTTAAATAACTTGAATAACAGGGGGATTTTACGCCTTTCTTACCGCACGGCGTATTGATATTGCATCGATTTGATATGCTGTTATTCCAAAATACATGAATTTAAATTCACACCCAAACCTCACAATGAAACAACAGCACGAAATCTTACTCCATTCTCCTAACTATAAAACGAGAGCATTTGAATTAAATAAGCACTGGTATAAAAGAAACTTTAAGCAGTCTTTAGTATCCAGCCATGCTGCTGCTTGTCACTGAAAAGTTCTCCTTCCTGACTGAGCTCTAATAAGAGTCCATGATAACAACCATATTGTGTGTGTACAGAACTCAGTAAACAACAGCTCTGCACTTATAGTTATCCAAGTCAGGCAGATTACAGCTGCGCCTCAATCCGTCCGCAAAACTTGTACGGTATCTACTTTTGTCTTTTTCCTCAAATCTCTGGAGTCTTGAAATCCGTTAAAAAAGTGAAAAGTTTGTGACATATTTTGCCTTTATTTACAAATGATAAAAGTCACAACACACCATTAAAAGAGTTAGTATATTTATTAAAGTTTTCCCATAAGTATTGTCCTATTTGACCTTTTTCAGTTAAATGGATTTAATCAAGACCTCAATAATTCAGTTTGTCTCAACCTAACTTTCTTTCGGCTTCTCCCATTAGGGGTCGCCACAGCAGATCATCCTTATTCATGATCCACATGTTTGATTTGGCACATTTTTTACGCTGGATTCCCTTCCTAACGCAACCCTTCCCATTTATCCGGGCTTGAGATCGGCACTAAGAGTGCATTGGCTTGTGCAACCCTAATGGCTGGGGGTTGGTTCCCTGACCGGGGATCGAACCCAGGCCACAGCGGTGAGAGCGCCGCATCCTAACCACTAGACCACCAGGGAACCTCAGTGTGTCTCAACCTAATGTGCTATATTGGTGGATAGTTGACTCCAGTAAACCTTTAGCCAGGAAAGTCCCATTGGGAGACAATATGTTTCTTTCATGGAGTCCTGGTCAAGCCGGCAGCACAGTTCCATATTTCCACAAACAAAAAAACACTAAAACTTATTCAATACATAAAAGCAACAACAAAGAAACAGCAACAGAGAAATTGAATAGCAGCCATACCGGTGATATGCAGCACACATTTTGACATGAAGTCAAGAATTATGCAGAACAGCAGCTTGATTCCTTTAGGGCAGATTGAGGGAAAGAATGAAGTCTTTCTAAGGTGTTTCGCAACTCATTACATGCCCAGGAAGCATTAGACAAGAAAGCAAGTTTCACCAAGTTCTGAATGCACTCTGGAAACATTCAAATTAAATAATGTGGTAGATCTGGTACTACAGTTGCTAATATGATGGGAAAAAATGGGAACTATTGGAAATTTTAAGAAAAATTCTCTTTGGTTTAAAGAGGACCATCTTAGAGATTGATATAAATATGTTTAACCCCAATGAGAATGGGTTTTCATTCTCAGAGTCTGGTGCCTCTTTTGCCATGCCATCTTTACGTCTGGTTTGCTCATTAGTAATAAACTAATAGGGATAAAGTCATAGAGACAAATTTTATCCATCGATTTTCTTATTCTTTGCTCCCTGTGAAGCTGCTTTGTAACAATATAAATTGTTCAAAGTTCTACACTATATAGAACTTTATATTTACATTTTATATTCTTTATATATAAGTGGTAGCTCAGTGGTTATAGGTTACTGATCGGAAGGTCGAGGGTTCAAGCCCTTGTATCGACAAGCTGCCACTTTTGGGGCCCTTGAGCAAGGCCCCTAACCCTCTGTGTTTCAGGTGTGCTGTATCATTGCTGACCCTGTGCTCCGACCCCAGCTACCTACATTGCTTGGATATGCAATGAAATAATTTTTCTTGTGGGATCAATAAAGTATTCAAAATGATTTCTAAAAGTAAATATAGAAATAAAATTTCATTGAATTAAATCAAATGGACAGTACCTGAACCTGGATTTTTTACAAAAAGCAGTAATGCAGCACAATATTCAGAATTCCTTTTATAAAGTAAACATGATGAAGCAAAATCACATCAACATTTTAATCATTCCAGACTCTCTCTCTCTCTCTCTCTCTCTCTCTACATAGATAGATAGATAGATAGATAGATAGATAGATAGATAGATAGATAGATAGATAGATAGATAGATAGATAGATGCAGGAAGTCTTATGTAATTGCATATTTAAACGCATGCATACTCAACTGCATGACAGGAAAACTGTAGTTTATACTACAACACTATAATAACTGTGTTGTTTTCTCTGTAATAGCACTTAAGATGTCATAATGCACTACAGGACAGTATAATAACAGTGATATAACCATGATGCCTTTCTGCTTGGTATCATTGTTTAATCATACAGCTGACTCTAATGCCACAAAATCCCCCACTTTGTGCAAGTGTACAAAGAGTTCAAAAGTAAGAAGTGAAAGTGAAAATATTGATTTGATTTATATTTCTCTTTTGATTATTTTGTTATTTGATACAAATGAAGGATTAACACTTAAAACTTCTAAAGCTTCTTTAAAAATACCACAGCACTATAATTACAGCAGTGTTGTTGTTTTTTTTACATACACCATCATGCACTACAGGACACAACATCTGTGATATAACCATGATTCCTTCTAGCAAAAGGAAAACCTGTATTAGACATCCAAAATCAGCAACACAACAACTTCTGCAGGGCAGCACCTGACCACAAACAAGTGCAAGATGATGGTGTAAATGTCACAAGAACACCCTTTCAATTTGACTTGATGTCATGTGCCAGTTGTGAAAAACAAATGATACGCAGTGTCAAGAGTGTAAAGTGAATATAACTTTATAAAATTAATATAAAGAGTTTTTTTAATGGCTCTCATCTCATCAGCGTCTGTCTCCAGTAGGAGAAGTATAGGCTGTGGGTTCAGCATGGCTTATGACAGGGGAGAAAAATTGCTAAACAATACGGAAGTGAAAGATCATGAAGAAAAAGATCAAGCTCAAAACACAAAATGTCACTTTTAAAAACGATGGCATTGAAACCAGATACATCTTCTGGTTTGAAGGAAGGACTATGTTGTGTTTGAGTCTTTAGGTCAATGAAGGAGACTCTGGACCAGACATCACACAGCTATAAAGACCAGGATTCTTCTCCTTCATGCATACACTTTCACAACAAACTACCAAATGTACATTCGTTCACTGGGTAAAATGCATGCTTTTATAGTCTACATACCATTTTTTGGTGCACTCGATGGTGAGTTCCTGGTAGGACGCCACAAACTGGAACTTGGACGCTTTCTTGCCAACGCGCTGAAGCCTCTTCCACACCGAGCTCATGGTTTCATCTGTACTACGTTCTTCTTATCCTCCTCTTATGCTTTACACTTCTACATTTGAGCAGGGAAAAAGCGTGTTATTCCTCTAAATACGAGTTATTCCCCAGGCGCGAGACTCCTCTTTCTCCCTCTGTCTTTCTCTCTCCCGATCTCCTCCACTCACATGGACGAAATGTCAAAGTGAGGCTCCGTCCCAAACAGCGCACACTCATAGCGCACACTCGCGCACTCAATACCAAGTCCTCTCAGGTTTCCTCTATTTGTCGGTGCGAAATCTAATAACAAGATGTAGAAGAAACGAAAAGGCCACAGAAGTTGTCAAAACCGACGTTTCACAATTTCTCAAATATGAAACAATTTGCATAACGCGTTACACTGTTGTTTTGCTTGTTTAAACAAGTACACAAGGAACTAGGCGTCGGTTTGGGACGGAGCCCTGGGTGTGTAAAAGGGAGATTAGGATCTCTGTTTCGAATGAAAGTCTTTGAAAATATAATAGTTTAATGGTTTCGACATTTAACAGAGCTGGAATGAATTAATCAGGAGGAAAACCTTTTTTCATCACCGTTTTCATGTGTTTGAGGAGGTTGAATGTGGCCTCAAAGCAGTTTTGTATGTCAGGTGATGGGGACTGAAATAAAATTTTGGATTTACATAATGATAATGAAAAGGATATAATAAAAAAAATGCTGTTTCACATCCTGATTTAAGATTTCATGTTTTTGCATCTATATCTGCAGTTGCTGGTTAGCCCTTCTGTAGTGTGTGTGTGTGTGTGTGTGTGTGTGTGTGTGTGTGTGTGTGGTGTTGGTGGGTTGGCATTGTGCTTTGGGGGTTTTCTCTGCATACTCTGGTTTTGTCCCCCAATCTATAATACATGTGTTGAACCCTTGATTGAATATTAGTGGTAAAGAAATGGGTTTATCTAAACATAATTTTCGTTCGATCGATTTATCTAACCATTCGTTGAATGTATAAAACCTAGTGTCTGTGTGTTAATGCTGTCTTGCTTTCTTACTGGCTTTCTGAACCCCAAGGTCATTATATTTTACCCAAATTACAGCAGTCATTTCGGTCCGTTAAGATACAATAGTTACAGAAGGAGTGGAAGTATTCAGTGGTGCATTTCCTAAGTACACTATATGGCTATTAGTCCCACTTCGCTGTTTCTATAACCCCCACTCTTCTGGGAAGGCTTTCCACTAGATTTTGAAGTATGGCTGAAGGGATTTGTTCTCATACAGCATTCGTGGGGATTTTAGTAAGATCAAGCAGTGATGTTTGGTGAGGAGGTCTGGGCTGCAGTCAGCATTCCAGGTTCTCCAAAAGGTGTTCAGACACAAGTTCCTCCACATACATTTTTTAAACCATGTTTTTTTTTTTTATAGAGTTTGCTCTGACACTGTGATGCTGGAACATATTTAGTTCAGTATAAAAAAGAGTGATATAATATTGAGTGTTTCAATTTAAATAAAAAGTTGACGGATTCAAAACGTAAAAACCAGACATGTGTGATGAAATCAGAGCTGTGTGATTGCATTCATGTGCAGCTGCGATTTTAGATTTAGATAATACAAATCGAATGGACAGTTAAAAATATTGAAGGGTTATTCAGTGAAAATTAGCTGACTTACATGAAAACAGTATTTCCAGCAGTTCATTGGATGCAGTTGAGATAATGAAGGAGGAATACAGACAGAATGGGTTTGGTTAATTCAGTTTAATATCACTGCTGCATAATCCTGTTTCTCAGCTATATTTGGTACTAAGGAAACAATCTTAAAATAGCCATTTCCGAAAAAAAAAAACACCATGTATATTCGAAAGAATTTCAGTGCTTTACTGTTATATATTTATTTCACTTTGGAACTGAACCAGTTTTCATATCAGTCTCCTGGGAGACTTAGAGACCAAACTACACTGTTCACAGGATCATCTGTCTGTTGCTGTCGATTAAAGATATTCTGCTTGATAACCATATAAAAACATCCAAGCCAATATATAATTTCTTCTTTAAGACTTTTCTTATGTGATATTTAACTATTGAAAATATTTCAGACATTTCTTCTTTAATCTTTTTAAATAATTTAAATGGGTTAAAGTGGGTAAATTCCCTGAGCCAAGAATAACACAATGGAACAGGCGTGAGAGAGAAAAAAAAGACAGAGCTTGTTGGAGACGGATGGGATGAATGATCCAGTGGACTTGTTGAGGTGAAAAGTTGTTTTTCCCAGCAGTTTAACTTCCTCTGAGTTGTCACTGTACAGGTCCTAGCACTTCCTGCTTTTCTTCAGGATGGATCACTTAACTCAAAACAACTAACAGGAACCAAGAAAGGAAAACTTTTACCTGACCAGTACTGATGAAAGTCTATAGTTAAATTTGTCACCATTTTGATTACAAATAATTTTTTTAACACTTTTTACGAATAGAATATTATGTTTATGTAAGACTCACTAGAAAATTGCACATATTATAACAATTCATGAAATAAAAAAACTGTGTTTGCCAATTGTGTATAGAATAAATTAATTCATTAATTAATAAAAAAATTATAATTTTCATATACAAGAACAATAATTATTTTTATTGGAAATGTAACAAAAAATATGGTCCAACTATTTGAAAGCATATCATTTATTTAGTAAACTTGCTCTACTATTGGATATCTATTTCATTTTTTTCTTTGGATTGTATATGCCCATATAATGTCTTTTTTTTGTCTCACCTTGCTCCTAAAATGGCTATATTGTGTTCCATTGTATTCATGTTCTGGGAAACATAGAGCTAAATTCTGCATAAAAACCTAACTGAACATTCTCCACTACAAAGGTGGGATCTTAAAAAAAAAAAGCTTTGAAGCAGCTGCAAGAGCGCTTTACATTTCATCTTAAAGAGCAGCAAAGTACTTCTGGTGTTGTTGTGCTGTTACATCAAGTGCAAAAGATCGGAGTTTGCATTCAGGGCACCTTGATAAATATAGACATGTGTTTCATGAGCACCTGCTAACAGTCCATCAAAATGACAGGGAGTCAACTATCAGATTTTGATAAGATCACTCATATCTCAACAGCGACAATGTATTTGTGCAGTATATACAATATACTACAATATATGTGCTTGACTTCAAATATATTCTATAGAGTGTAGTGAAGCTGGGAAATCCCCTTCAGGCCTTTCAGGCATTAATAAATTGCTTCTTCCATTTTTAGGACCTTCCCTCATGACCCACAGTTGTTTGAAACAGGATCACGACGCCAGTAATATCCTTGCTGTCAAAACCCTGTAATGAATTCCATCGTGCACAATGTGTACTTCCATTCAGGAATTGTAAAGGCATGCATTGTAGAGTCAGGGTGATTTTTCAGCTTTTTGTGTATTAGCCTCTCACAGAGATCTCTTTGACCCTCATTCTGTGGAATTGACACAAATGATTTTCTTTTAACAGTCTTTTTGAATAGGTGCATCTAAAGTAAATACTATACTAATACATTTTTACTTTCACTCATAAAACTTTTACATAAATACCTGTAATTTCTACTTTTTAGATTGTCAAAACAGGCTTGTTACTTTAGTTTTAATCTATTTGGTGAAATGAAAATTTTTTCTTCTCATTGTGCACCGTTTTCAGCTCATCAACCTATTTCTTGTCATTGCGCTGTTTTGTTTCAATCTATCTCTGGTCTATCATTTCCTGGCTCTCACACACCACAGATGTAGGTTAGTTTACAAAGTTAACAATGAGCAAGACAGAAAGCAACAAGAAGTTTGTAATTAGCATAGATGAGACAGAGGAAGTCTGCGATGTAAACATGACTGAGAACAGAAACATTCCTGATCACCTGATCATCATCATCTTTTTTCCGCTTGTGTTCTACAGTTAATGGTGGATGTTCAGCCTGAATACATTTATTAGATAACAGAAATTGTTATTTGTTTTGTATTAATATATTAATTAACGCTGTCAAAATTAAGGCGTTAATAATGCGTTAACACAAATTTAGTTTAATGGCACAAATTTTATTAATGCACGATTAATGAAGACATTTATGTTTGCTAAATAAAAACTAAGTATATTTATATATATATATTCTAATGTAATTAATAAACTAAGTATAAAAGAGGCAAAATTTCTTTATTATTTATATATATATATATATATATATATATATATATATATATATATATATATATATATATATATATATATATATATATATATATATATATATATATATATATATATATATATATATATATATATATATATATATATATATACATATATATATATATATAGAATAATCTCCACCTAAAAATTATTTTTAATCAGTAAACATTCGTCTATTAAAATGATGTGCCAAGTCTCAAATCATCACCAAAATCCACCATGATGACCACACATTTAACTCTTTGGGGTCAACAAACACACTGGTGCGTTTTGAGGCATTTATTCCTCATAACCCTGAAACAATCTAAAATTACTCTGTTTTTTTTGATTGTACAAAAAAAAAGTAATACATCATTCTAATCTGTAAAGGGTCTACTTTTTTTGTATTCACTGATAATAACAACAGAACGCTGTTTTTTTTTTTTGTAAAATAAAGAAAACAGACAGGGGGCGCTCTCTGCCGCCTCTGTCTACTTTCTTCACGGACACATAAATAAAACTACATAAATCTCAGTGAATTGTTGGCTTACCTCACTAATGCAGGTATTAACAATGGATACCTTTTACTTAATAACATGTCAGAGCCCAGACTTCTTTACTTTAACTTGAGTCAAAAAAAGCATAGTCATAGTATATATTGTCAAGTATAGTATAGACTTCTACTTTTACCAGAGTCTTTTAAAACATGAGTATCTGTACTTCTAATTAAGTGAGGGATGTGTGTACTTTTGCCACCTCTGCCAGTTTCTAACAATCCATACATCTTCAGTAACCACTCTATCCAGGATCAACACTGGGCAGGAAAAATGCAAGTCATCACACACTAAATCAAACGAAGAGCTATTTAGTGCAGCCAGTCCATGTTTCTGCATGGTTTTGGACAGTGGAAGGAAACCAGGGAACCAGAAAAAAACCCATGTGAATAAACATTATTCAAAGCTCAGGGTTGAACCCAAGACTTTGAAGCTGTGAGGTGGTTTTATGATATTATGTTTAATTTAGTGCCCCAATGATCCCCTTCAGCAAAGATATTTAGGAGTGAATGGGGGAATCTTAATCCTAAATATATATGACAGGAACTATCTGACAACCTTCACTGTGGAGTCGATGGGATTTCCAGGGAGCAGACCTAACAGTCAGCACGCCATTTTCGGAGTGTGTGAGCACATCTGATCATAACACACACAGGCGTGTTTATGCCAGGCTGGATTCGTCGAGGCAGAGCTATCAGTGCTGGGCACAGCCTCTGAGTCACCATGTCATTTCTTCTCACACACACACAAACACACACACACACACACACACACACACACACACACACACACTCTCTCTCTCTCTCTCTCTCTCTCTCTCTCTCTTTTATGTGCTTATGTCCTCACATCCTTCCCCTACAATATATCCTGTCACTCAACATAATGATTCTCAACACAAAAACTACAACACCACAATATGAGGTAAAGGATGTAAGGAATCTATAAGAATGTATTTGTCATCATCGATCAAAACAATTATTATCTTTCTCGTGATCAGAATTACATTTATTTATTTTGTTTTTCTAATATGTAACCATTCAAAAATCCTCCATTTAATGTATGCTTTTACTAAAATAACTGTTTGCATTAGAATAAACACTGTCAACAGGTTTCCATCTAGTGGTTGGAGGTTTCCTAAAATTTATCCAACATTTACATTCACAGCAATTACTTATGTAACACAGGAAAAAGAAAAAAGGATTATAGAATAAAAAGGAGAAAGACATACTTTTTGCGCAACAAAACAAAACAAAAAGCACCCAGTAACTTTTAGTTCATTTCAAGAGAAAAAAAAACATGGTACAGCATGACTCAGCACAACGAGAATATCTTTATATTTAAATATTTAGTGTTTCACAGGCCTTGCTAACTTCATGACTCAGGCCTTTAACAATTTCTGTACCAATTTTGAACCACTGTTTCCTTATTAAACAGTTTAATTGATTTGTTGGATATTAAAATGTGATAGTTCTAACCCTAATGTACTGAAGTTCAACTCGTACAGCCTTTGGTACAACAATAGTGTTATGAAATTTCTAACTACAGAAACTCTAAGCACTAAAAGAACATTTACAAGATGACTGTGAAGATAGATAGATAGATAGATAGATAGATAGATAGATAGATAGATAGATAGATAGATAGATAGATAGATAGATAGATAGATAGATAGATAGATACTGTTGTGGCCAATTATTAGCAATAGCAACAAATCCAATAATAGGTTTAAAATACTAATCAAAATAAAGTTCAGGATCCAGGGTGTCAAAGAATAAGATTTTATTCAGCAGTAAATAAAGCCAGCTAGTTTCAAAAAAGTGCCCAGAAACACATTCCACACAAAGTTTTGATATACCCTCTTCAGCCATATGTGTAACACACACATTTCCTTATTTTCTGAAAAATATGTAGCATGGAATTCATGTATGGCCACTTCTGAGCTAGCCAGTCCACCACTTCAAATCTGTTCTTTTTTTTTTTTTATAAATCATTTCTTACTTTTAACAGAACACCCCTCAAGAATAAAATATGTTGTGCTCAAGTGTGCTGATTCTAATCAGATGACAGAAACACACAATAATGGCCAGGTTAAAATGTTAAAAGCACCACAGTACTCAGCAATGAAATGCAGCTTAGCATCAACAAGAAGTGCAAATGACCAAATTCTATTTGAATATGTAAATATATACTAAAGATATTCTGTAAATATTATCTAGATTTAAAATATGTAAATATGTATGCACTTAATTTAACCTGAACTGAAGAATTTATTGAAGGGTCTCTATTTGTTTCTATTTCTATATGTACTCAAAATGGGCTTAACATTAAAAATGCAAAATAAGGGAAGAAGAAATGCATGTTTCTTCTTTTTTTGCAATTTGAGGTACTGATTTTATTACAGAAATGAAATGTAGTTCCAAAAAAGCCTGTAAAATCAATTACACTCTAACAGCAACTGCAGAGTTTTTCACTTTAAATAAATAATTGAGATTATTGTGTCAATGTCAGTGGTGCATCATGCAGCATTTGGTTTAAAGACCAGGAAGAAGTAACATTAGCTCCAGTACTCTATTCTTGGAATACGGACAGATGTGTATTTGACAGTTGTTTCAATCAGCTGGGTCTGGTTGAACTTCTGGCTGATGAGCAGGACGCCTCTTATAACTTGGTGCACATGCATCCTCCGCAAAAGCGTTTTTGGGTGAGTTGGAGATGTGGTGTGAGATGATAGAGATAGGAGGCATAAACTTGATGTCCAATGTTTGAATATCATGGTTGTCTGGCCATTCACTGAAAGCTAGCTCATCAAGACCAACTTCCTTTACTGAAGCTGATGTAGATCCAACAAAGAGATGCACTACAGCCTGCACTTGCTGAAGCTGCCAGAAGCTCTCCATGACGACTAGCAAGACAACAAGACCGAGCATCAAGTAACCTGAGGATAAGATGTATATAATATAACTATATTTAAAGTTATATATGTCTCATAGGGTTTTGAGAATGTCTACATTTGCTTAAACAAAATGCATATTAATGGCATATTATATTGCATTGCATATTAATTGTAGTGTATAAAAAACTAAAAACTGTAGCTGAACTTGACAAGGAGTCCAGCATAGCAAAACAAATACTATGCATTAAATGTCTATATGAAGTAATTTAGAAATCCTTCAAAAAACAAGTGTATTATCATGTATCATTAATTATGCTTCTGACGTTTGATCCCCACTCCAAATAAACAATTGGAAAAAAAACACTATATGGACAAACGTTTGTGGACACCTGACCATAGGATTTGCTTTTGAATATCTTATACCACTATTTGTCCCCATTTGATGTTAGAGTTTGTGGACATTTGTGCTCATTCAGCAAAAGGGCATTGGTAAAGTCAGGTATTGATGTATGGTGAGGGGGCCTGGGGTGCAGTCAGGGTTCCAATTCATTACAAAGGTGTTAAAATTGAGGTCTATAGTAGGCCACATAAAGTCTTCCACTAAAACCCATGTAAACCATGTTCATGAAGCTGGCTTTGTGCACAGGGGCATTGTCATGCTGGAACAGAACTGGGCCTCCTAGTTCAAGTTAAGGGAAAATTTACTGCTGCATCCAAAGACTTGTCAAAGACTTGTGTGCCTCTAAATTTGTGGTAAAAGTTTGGAGAAGAACAACATGAGACAAGTGTCCCAATACATTTACCCATACAGTGTTTACAGACACTAGGCCTAGTCCAGAAATAATTATTTTGTGTCTACTAGTCAGACTATGGCAATTTGTTTTGGGTGTTAGTAAATAAGCCAGGGTAAAATAAGAGCTAGATTGGCAAGGCTTTAAATAAACCATAGCTACTGAACAATACTCTTCCTGAACTTACAGGAAGTAGCAAATTCCAGTGCTTGATGTGCAGCCCAGCTGTGCGTCTGTCCAGGCAGATAATCTCCCAGCCCGATGGTACTGAGCGAAATGAAGCAAAAGTAAAACGACTCGAGAAAGCTCCAGTCTTTCTCCAGCAGACAGAGACTGAGAGCAGGCAAGAAGAAAAACAGTGTAGCTGTGCACGCTGCTAATATTCCACAGTAAACCAAAGCAGCATTGTTGTGAGTCAGACCCCAGTAGATTTGAAGGTGGCGTATGGAAGCATCACTCAGTCTGGGCACCAGGGCATTAGTGATGCAGGAGAGCAGAAGGAAGGTAAAAGGAATACCGAAGAAACAGTACAGCATACAAAACACTCTGCCTTCATCTGACAGTGGAACAGTGGTACCATAACCTGCACATGCACAACAGAACTATTAGCAAACACATATATACTGAAACCAATGCAATATATAAATATATCTATATCTATCTATCTATCTATCTATCTATCTATCTATCTATCTATCTATCTATCTATATATATATATATATATATATATATATATATACACACACACACACACACACACACACACACACACGTATATACATCTGTATATATGGTGTCACACATTTATGATTTCTTTTATAATATTTTACATATGAAGCGGAATATTATTAATAACTTCATTATTAACACAGGGATATACTGACAGTTTAATAATGGTGTTGAGAAAAAGCATCCTTACAACTCATCACATATTAAAAACTCTATAACACTGATTCTTATCCAAAAGTATGCAGTGAGGGAAAACAGGATGTGATAACTCACCACACACCACCAAGAAGACAAATGACTTCCATTTAGCTTTCTGTTTCAAAGGCCTGTTAAACCAGCTGTTGCTGCAGTGCTAAAAACATGACTGTTTTCTGAAGATATTGTTTTACATATATCTGCCTTTAGTGTACAACATTTTAAAGCATGACTAAAGAGCCCACGAGTTATGTTTTAATACTCTAAATAACATGGGCAAATATAGGTGTTTATGCAAATGTATGTTGATTAGTAGTGAAACCATATTTAACATAGAGCATGAAGGCAAAATATTATTGTTAATGTTTTTATGTAATTAAACAAAATTAAAAAAAGGAATTATGATGATTTAAATTATGTAAATCATCAGGACACCAAAAGAAACTTTTGCTTTGCTTCCACACGGACTGATTTAATTGCCGGATGTGTGCATCAAGAAGCAAAGCTAAAATATTTTTGGTGGAGTTTATTATGTTTTTTTTAATAAATAAAGGACATTGAATAAATGTGTTGCATTGAAGGTTTTAATTTCGCCTCTTTTATATTTATTTATTTATATTTGTAATAAAAATGGTCAAAGAGAAATGCGTTGCATTAATCGCGTTAATAAAATGAGTGCCGTTAAAATGAATTTGCGTTAATGCGTTATTAAAGTGCTAAATTTGACAGCCCTGATTTATATAATTAAATAATTTAATAATAATAATAATAATATTATATATTCTAAAACTTTTTGTCACCTATTGACAAATTCCTCATTACATTTACATTTGCGGCATTTGGCAGACGCCCTTATCCAGAGCGACTTACAACTGAGCAGGGGATGGTTTTAGGGCTTTGCTCAAGGGCCCAGCAGTGGCAGCTTGGTGGTGGTGGGATTTGAACCTGTGACCTTCTGATCCAAAGCGCAATGCCTTAACCACTGAGCTACCACCTCATTAATGTCTGACAAACCACCATTATCAAATGCATAAATATTTTCCACTTAAATCATGCATCTAAATTGTTAGCTTGTACAGTAAAGCTGTGATGAATGGGTTTGTGATTTTTTTTATTGTATTTTTTGTTTTTCAGTTTTTCAGTATGAAAAAGCATTTTATGCAAAGGTAAAGGTCCATCTCTACAGTGGGGAATTATTCCCATTGATTACACAATTTTTTTCTTGTAATAAAATCACATCTTGAGAAAATAATCTTTATGTTGTAAAATAAAAAGTAGAGAACAAAATTCTTTATCATGAGATAATTATAAATAAAAATAAATAAATAAATAAATACAAATTTTTAAAAAGTCTTTAGTGTGGAGAAACATTTATATGCTTTGGGCACTAGGACTAGGACTAGGACACACAGACACATACTTTGAGGTTACCCAGGTGTGCACCCCCCCGTCTCTGAATTGTATCTTACAATACTTACTGTATGCCATAGGAAGGTAGGATTGTTCCCCACTTTATACACATATTGTAAGGTCTTATATTGGAATTTGTTTTTCACGGGTTAGAACATATATAATGTATGCACACATACATACACACACACACACACACACACACACACACACACACACACACACACACACACACACACACACACAGTATAACAGCTTTGGCTAAAATAAAAAAAATGTATAATAAAAAGGCCCTGAACAGTAAGATTGAAAATGTATCACATATTAAATGATTAAATCTAAATCCAGGAGCCTGTATGACTGGGCATAAGTCCCTGCCTGTGTATGTTAGTGGACGTTCTAGTAGCTTCCAACATTGTACTCATTAGGTCAAATGTACTCAATAATCCTATACAGTCAATTAGGGAGAAAAAAACATTTGTTAAAACATTTTGAATGAGAAAGTGTCCAGAAATTCACTCATGACAACACTGTTGAAGTAAGATTTTTTTGTGGCTCACCTGTAGTTGTGAGAAAAGTGATAACAAAAAACAGTGACGAAGTGAAGTCAAAGTTATACTCTTCGTTGTCGTCCATTATGGTTACGCCACGTTTCCCAGCCAAAAGCACCTTCTTCAATAAACGATCCAAACTGCGTTCTTTCACACATGGGTTGTTTTGTAAAAACTTCACCCAAACTTCATGCACTTCAGCAGCAAGCAAATCCTGCTCGGGTTGCTCAAGCACCATGAAAATACCTGCACCGATAGTCATGTACAGGAAGTAGGAGAGAATCAAAAATATGAAAGCGTAACTTCGGCAAAAGGTCATCAAAGATTCCATGCCTCGAGCCATAATCTGACCTGAGCGAGAATAAACTTTGTACTGCTGTTCTGAATGTAACCAAATTCAGTGTAGAGCCTTTCAGCTTAATGCTGAATATTTAATAAACTCAGCAGCACAGAGAGGATCAGGATTACCTGACAGAGCAGGGCCGAGATATTCCCTCAGCCATTACCTTCTCAAGTAACTCAAGAATTTTAGATCTTCATCGATGTAAACAATACCGTAATTTCCGGACTATAAAGACTATATTAACCGCACCCACTGAATTTTACAAAGATTTTTATTTTGAACATAAATACGCCGCACCTGTCTATAAGCGGCAGGTGCAGTGTTGCGGGTAACGCGTTACAAGTAACGTGCGTTAAGTAATAATATTACTTTTCTGGAGTAACGAGTAAAGTAGCGCCTTACATTATAAATTTACACATTAATATCTGGGTTACTTTTTTAAAAAAGTAATGCGAGTTACTTTTCTGTTAAATTATTTTGCATAAAAAAATAAATACTGAATTAAAATGAACGTAGTCACGTAGAATCGCGCACTCGTACGTGCGAGCAGTGTAAACAGAAGCTGGTCAGAAGCGGAGATGGCAAACCAGAGAATTACATTACTGTGATGGAAGTATTCTTATTATTTTGAAATAGTCGAGGAAAAGGAGAAAGGAATAATGGTTAAGTGTAGATTATGTGTTGGTGAAAAGCTCGTCAACTGCAAAAAATACCACTTAAAAAAAAAAAAAAACATCTGCATGCAAAGCACAGCACTACAGAACATTTGCCGACTTTCCACCACTGCTGCTCTATGGACTGCTCAGAATAAAAGTTTTCCGTGGGGGACACATGTACGATGCTATCACACTGCGCAGGTGTCTACACTAAAACTAATGAACTTTACACAGGTTTTAATGAAAGACAGTGTCTGTTACACGGCTTGTATCTAAACAGTAGCCTACCAAGAAAGTCATTGTTCACTGTCTTCCTCCTTCCTTTCACAACAATTTCTCTTGGAAGTTTATCTTTTGGCATCGTCGTGCGTTTAAAAATCACTATCGGTGAAGCTTTTCTCCCGATGCCGTGCAGCTCAGAACACAGGTGAAGTGCGGTTTTTCATGCCCGGTTGTTTTCAGCGTGACGAATGATTCGCATTTCCTGTAGACAGTCCGAGTGAGAGGCAGGTCAAACGTCAGAGGAACATCATCCATATTTATGATGTGGTGCGGCCCGATTCAGTGGGAGTGCATCTGATTTAATATAAAGAGTTTCATTGGTTCACCTGAACCTGTTCGGCACTTTCATTGGTCTAATGTTATGTCGCTCAGTTTTTGGCATGAAGTTTGTGAAACCGGGAAAAACCCAGGAAAAATCCATAAATTAGCCGCTTCGTTGTTTAACCCGCGGGGTTCAAAGCGTGGGAAAAAAGTAGCGGCTTATAGTCCGAAAAATACGGTACATTCTCCATTCATTACAACTCTACATTAGACTTCACGTTAGACATTATTTATATTAAATTTATATTGTCTAATGTCATAAGAAGTCTTAAACTATCTATACTATACTCCAATGTAGAACTGAAGAACATTAAGGGTTATATATTGAATGATTTCAGTGTATGTTGTTACAATACCTGAGCAGTGTACATTGATGTCCATTTTATAATTACTTATTCAAGTATGAGACAAAGTAGCAAATGTGCTTTGATTTATTATACAATATATCCACATACGTGAGATACCATCGTGAAAGACAGTCAACGAAAAAATATTTCACAAATAAATCGAACTGGTGCATATTCAAAAAAAGCATGTCTGTGATCAGCCGAAGAACAGTTCTACAGCTGTCCTTTCTAAATCTAGTGCTTTGAAGAGTTCAAGCAGAAAATAAGTTCATGAGGAAGCTAAGGCAGCTGGAGCCACAAAAACAACCAGCCAACCAGAGCCTCTCTGTGCTTTAAAGAGGCAGATACAGTGAATAATGAGAGCATGTCCAACGTCTCACTGGTTTACTCACTCTCCCGATAACTGGTAGTTTGTGGGCGTAAGCCCGTGGAGGAAGAGAGCTGACAGATGGGTTCGGGGTGAAGCTTGTCTGGAAACGTCGTCCCTGGCATCGCCGGCCCATCTGTCGCCCACCAATCAAAAAGGAGAAAGCTGGAGGCCCCACCTGGGAAGGCAGGAAGCGAGCTTTTGGGAAGATGTCTCTTGACTGGTTGGCAGAACGCCCTGGACGGGAGGAGGACCTGGAACGAGGGACTGCGGATGAGGATGAGGAAGAAGATCGGGCCAAAGACCTATACGGCAAAAACAATTAGATCATTTTTCCCCAAAGTTACCATTCTATATAAATGGTTTATACAGTAAATAGTGTATATAGCTTTTGACTCCTTTAACTGTAAAACATTTTATAACATAATAATATAATACAAAAGAATAATATATTATTGACGTTATTGTTAACACCTTTTGGTTTCCACCACTGTTTAAAAAAAAAAAAAACACCCTATAACTCAAATAAACTAATCAAGCAACCTAGTTTAATGATGGGGTCCCTATTTGCATCTGCATTAAACCTTGGCCTGTACATACCTCCCTGATGCAGTAGCACCCAGAATAGGTGGTACAGTCTCAGTCCGTGGGCTTCCATCTGGTCTGGGGCTGAGGTTCATGCTGGCAGTGAGTTGTGGCATCTTGCGTGTGCTCTCAATGCTGCCTGCGCCACTCCCTGTCTCTTTCCTGGCATCAGAAGGATGCACTGAGGCTGCTGGTGGTGCACTGCCTAATGCAGGCCCTGTACTAAAACGCACAGCCAAACTGTCTCCAAAGAACGAGTAGAGCTCACAATACATGGCAGGCAGGGACACTGGGGTCCACTCCTCCCACTGGCAGCCTGTTCCAGCTGCTTGCAGGTGGCTTGCGATACCCAGAGGAGCTTCAGAGAGGGGTTCAGGGGGAGGACTGAGGCCTGGTGAGCTCTCTCGAAAGCGCATCCCTCCTCCCGCAGAACTCTGAAGAGCAGCAGGACTTCCTTCTGCTGTCAAACTCAAAGCTTTCATTTTTAGCAGACGCTCCACTGCCACCTGGTGGATGGGAAGTCAAATTTAAATAAAATATAACATAAATCCAAGTGGTTTTCTATGAAACACTGTTTGTTGAACACGAATTCTAAAAAGCACCAACCAAATCATGTCACACAACACATCTGCTACAATAACGGTTAACCTGCAGTATGTTAATTATGTAATCTAATCTGATGCAGAGCTCTTTCATGGAAATTCTGCCTAATTTTGTGTTGGTCCCCCTTTTGCTGACAAAACAGTCCTGACCTGTTGAGCATCAACTTCTCCAGCAATGTGAGCTACAGAAGTTCCTCTGTTGGACAGGACCACACGGGCCAGCCTTAGCTCTCCACGTTATGACCACCAATGACCCTGTCGCAGGTTCACCACTGTTCCTTCCTTGGACCACTTTTGATTGATACTGCCCACTGCCCACAAGAGCTGCAGTTTTGGAGATGCTCAGACCCAGTCGTCTAGTCATCAAAATTTGGCTCTGGTCAAACTCGCTCTAATCTTTACGCTTGCCAATTTTTTCTGCTTTCTAATAATAATAAAATGCTAACTTGCTGCCTAAAAAACCCACCCGCTAACAGATAATCAGTGTTATTCACTTTACTGCTCATAATGTTATAATGTCAATGGTATGCCTGATCACTGTATGTGCAGACATTCCACTATATATTTAATTCAATTAACCTCTAACACAAACTGAAAAATAAAATAAAAATAAAAAGACATGCTACGCTTACAAGAATGGCTCCATAGACCTTGTGCCCATCTGCTTTTACTTGTGCGTTAGAAACAGAGTAATCGTCCAGCACGGCTTGGAGATTCGCCCAGTATGCAGGCAGGTGGGGATACAACACACGCTCAACAGCCTGGAGTCAAACACAAATACATCGTAAATATGCATGCACAACTCCACGCATTGCATTTGCCAGCTTAATGTGTGTGTAAGATACCTTCCAGCCGAGAGCGTGCAACCCCACCACAGCTCCATAGTGAGAGCACAGAGGACGCACCGGGTCTGACAAAACCTTCTGCAGTGACAACAGAATCTGATGATACAGTCCACTCACCAGGTCACCATGAGTCCTATCCCAAAAGAAAACACAAAAACCCACACAAAGCCTTAATAATCGAAACAGATTGATAATTCCCTTTGTAGATGTTCAAATAAAATGCAGAATATATCATGGCTCATTGAGGCTGTGGATAGTTCTGCATTTCTAAAATGTTCTGATCGCCTGTAATACTATTTTGTCAAAAGTTGGCTGAATATTAAACGGCGATAATAATTCAATCCACGCAGTTGAGAGCAGAACCATTTTATGAACGATCGTGTTCCTCTTTTGTGTTTGAGAACACATTATGATGTGATGTGGCCTGACATGAAGGAGAAGTTGATCACTGTTTTTGTGGCACATATAAATACTCGTAACCAACTGCTTATTTCTGTTTTTAAGTTAATTCGACGCAAAAAAGGCCGCTTGTCATATTACAGAATAAATGAAAAGCACCATTCATGAATGTATTTTCATAACAAAGTAATACAGCTTTACCTGTTACTGTTAAAATGCACTGAATCTGCTGAATCTGCAACAATTCTACACAAACATCTCATCAGAAATTACTTTGCATACCAACAAATGTTTTAACAAATGTTATAGGAATAATAACATCTTGGAGCAATTTCATTAATAAAGACCCGTGCTTTATTTTCTAGTCTAACTCCCAACACTGTGCTATAAACTATTTACTATAGAAGTAAATGACTTTTAAAAGCACTGTGTTTCATGATATCTTCATGTTTAGTGATCCCACGCTTTGGAAACTTCCTTTCGTTCCTGCCACATTTAAAAAAAAAAGTCGGAATTGCGTAAAAAAAAATTTGGAATTGCGTGAATAAAGTCGGAATTGCGAGAAATAAAGTCAGAATTGCGTGAAATAAAGTCGGAATAAGGCAAATTATTATTTTTTATTTGGTGGAAACAGGCTTCCGTAGTTTTTACCTGTCCAGAGCGCTCCAGAGTTCAGCGGGTGGTGCATCGGTAATAATGGTCCGTGAGGAAACACAATGCACCGTGTGTAGTTAAATGAACTAAACGAAGCAAACAATTTGCCTCGATGCATTTTTGTATTCAGATTATTTTGCGTTACTCGAGGAATCGTTTCGGCCCTACTACACAAGAAGCATTACATTTCCCCATGGACCATTATTACTGACGCACCACCCGCTAAACTATAGACCGCTCTGGACAGGTAAACACAGAAGACGCTGCAAAATAAATACTACCAGCCACTAGCTTCGCCACTACCAGCCCGTAGCCTCAGCAGATTTTACAGTTAAACTAAAGGGAACAGTTAAAAATTGCAATGCCTTTTCCTGGCAATGCCTTTGTCAGGAAACATCATTCTTATTTGCTTGCGTAAATGTATAATGTGAATGTAGTAGTAGTATACAATATACCAGAATATGTGGCTGAGCAGCAGAGCAGCATAGTCTCTCAGGGTCCAGTGGTCATTTAGTGGATTGATAGAGGCAGCAAGTGGCTCCAAGATGCAATACATGACGCTGGAGACCAGACTGCGCACATAGGAACCAAGATACAGGTATGGGTTCTGAACCAGACTCTTCACCATGTGCAACAGCCGGTTCAGCTGATCCAGATCATGACTTACTGACTTCACCTAATGGGAATACATGACAGTTCAGTGATTGAAAAATCCTAGCCTTTACTTAGACATGCGTTGGCTTTAAATATTATCAGACACATATACTTGGCAAGTTTGATCTTGATGCTCTTGATCTATACCTACATACATGTATTTAATGAGCTGTTTTTAACCCATATCTGTTTAGACATTTGCATGACAGATGAACAGGCGGTAATTCACATAACATTTCTGCCCTGCATAAATACCCCTTAACCAGACATTATAATGAGAACGACACATACCCCACTGATGACGTAAACAAAATAAGGTAGGAGAGCAGCAATCTTAGAGTTGGACTGAAGATCCATTAAAGCAACCTGGTGTTTTCAAAAGGGAAGAAAATACCTCGTTTTAATCCGAGCACTAAATTATTTTGATCATTCTTCGTGCAGAAACAAACTCATACCTTCATTAGATGTGGATCTTCTCCTAATATGGCTCTAGTGATCTGCTGGTAATACTTGAGAAGGTCATCTGACAGAGACTGCACAGCAACGGGGACTAAGGTGGAAATACAGAATAAAAACACTATTTTTTCACTACTACTTTGTATGGCTTTGCAAATATTAGTTATAGAATCTTTTGTAGAAATACAAAAACAGTATTTCACCTGTGCCCTGAGGTTCCAGATTTCCTTTTCCATCAAGATAAGATACATGCACTATAAAAATAAAAATAAAAAAAGACATCATAGTCAGCACAAATCTAAAGAACCTGCACAATCTTCAGAATGGGAATGGTTGAAGCATTGTACCTCGCACGGTCGTCTCAGCACAGCCCTTGGGTATGTTGGTGGCAAGAGCCAACTCGACCAGGTTCACCTCCCGATCCTCAACAAAGAAAAGCTCGCCCTCTTTCAGGGATCGGAATGGTACGGCATCTTGGGCACCGTAACCACAAACAACCTAAAAGAGGGAAAGACAAGATTCATGAGAGGGAAGAAAGTAAACTTAACCAAGAATAAGATCATAAAGCCAACAGAGTAAATAAGATGCACGGCTACAATACATTAGTAAGACTTTCCTGTGGCAGTGTGTGAAAGAGGAAAGTGATAGGGGTCCTCTTTTTCTTCTTTCGGCTTCTCCCATCAGGGATCGCCACAGCGGTTCATCCGTCTCCATACCCCCCTGTCCTCTACATCATCCTCTTTCACACCAACCACCTGCATGTCTTCTCTCACCACATCTATAAGCCTCCTCCATGGTCTTCCTCTTTTTCTCCTTCCTGGTAGCTCCATCCTCAGCATTCTCCTACCAATATACCCCATGTCCCTCCTCTGCACATGTCCAAACCATCTCAATCTCGCCTCTCTCACCTTGTCTCCAAAATGTTTTACATGCGCTGTCCCTCTAATAAACTCATTTCTAATCCTGTCCATCCTCATCACTCCCAACGAAAACCTCAACATCTTCAGCTCTGCTACCTCCAGCTCCGCCTCCTGTCTTTTACTCAATGCCACTGTCTCTAAACCATACATCCCAAGTGCTTATCTTGGTTAACATAGCACCAAATGGACTCTTTTTGTTCTTTTAAAAATAAGACTGCTAACAGAACCATATATGTCAAATGATACTCTCAATAAGACATTACATTTGACATGTAAAACCAAGCCCTATATATAAACTAGACCCAAACACAGGTCTTACGTTTCAAGCAATTCGTTGAAGCAGAAGCTTGTTATATTTCTTGTTTTTTTATGATATATAATATTTATTTAAAAGGTGTGTTTAGTGTACCTCAGTATTGCTCCAGCGCAGTCCTCTATTAAAGTCCTCTACAGTCAGTTTGCGTCTCTTGGCGTGTCTCATGAACTGAGAGCTGTTCTGCGGTAAGAAAGCGTGAAATTCATATCAAGCCACTTGTTATTCCAAGTCCCAGGGATGAGTTTAATCTTCAATTATCGTATTTATTTGTGCAAATCGCGTGTATATGGGTTTGTAGTGGATGCTTTCACCTGCGTCGCCTCTCTGAGGCGGTAACACACGTCCTCCGCGAGCATCGACGCTAAGTCATCAGGCAGCTCCACACCGGCGCTCTCCGCCATCAGCTTGATGGAGTCTCGGGAGACTTCAGCGAAACGACGCTCTTCTCTGGGCTCTGACATGGTCGCGATACACGTCCGAACGCCTTTAGTTTCCCGGCTTTAATAACGAGCTAATGTTGGAGCATCGCGTTAGAGCAGGCTGTTAGCTAGCCCATCAACCGGCTAAACTGAGTCACTGTGGTGAAAAAAAACCTTACAGATTTATATAAAGAGTGCAAATAAAGTTTAAAATCAATCGAATATATAGCAACAAGCAAGAATTTCACTGCTTTGGGTCGTGTTCTTGATCAAGCGTCGCAGGTTCAACAGTATTTTAGCTCTCTGTTGTCATGGTGTGCGCTCCCTGGGCGCCATATTCAATCCCTTCAAAATAAGCCCTGATTGGTTATCAGGACGCGCATGCGCACAAAGGGTATACGTTTCTCATTGTGGGCCTGAAGTAACCCCACTGCTCTTTCCAGTCAATAAGGTTTTAAGATATACTAAACTCAGTCAACCGGTTTAATAACCAACACAACCATTCTTGAGATGATTCACATTTTATCCCCCCCCGCTCCAAAATGCAGCATTTCAGGGTAATGCTACCCAAGTTGTTGAGGTGCACCGTTGGTTACTGTCTACCTCAACATGTCAGAAGTGTGCTGTGCAAGATATGTAGGCCAGGATGAGATTTAATGAACGAAATACAAAAGAAGTTTGATTTTTGAACAGCACTAACGAAGGCTAGTGGTTTTATTAAGATCAAAAGGATGCATACCAATGCCAATCCTGAAAGAATAACTTACCACAATTTTAAGTTAAAAATCCATAAATAAGACATTCACACCATGTCCCAATGTTTCCATATACACACACAAATGAGTTAAAATACAATTTACAAATGGTCTACTTCATTATATGACTTGCCACACATTGGGACAGACTGGACAAGCAAAGTAGCAATTTAAGAAAAAAAAAATATAAAAAAAAATTTAAAAAATACATTTGAGACTGCAAGATCTCAAACTAAGGCCAAAAAAAATAAATTACAAAAAGAGGCCATCAATAAAAATTCAAGAAAAGGTTATTTACACTAATATATATAAAAATAAGACTAACATTATGGCAGTCGTGGTTGGTCAAGAACACCAGCATTTAGGTTAGAAGCTTGTCCCAGCTGTTGGAGTCTAAGGGCCAATGGCAACAGCAGGTCGTTCAGGTGCTGGCTGCTAAAGGTAAAAGCGTTGTTTGCCACAACTTCTGCAGACGGGGGTGTGACTGGACTGGAGTCATCAGGAAACACAGGTGAGGCCAGCAAGGACTGAGGTGAGGAGGAGGATGAGGAAGAGGAAGATTGCATATCTGAAGCAGGAGAGAGGGCCCTTCCAAGCACTTGTGGTGACCAGGGTGCCGGGCTCAAATTGATACCCTTCACATTATTTGGGAGGCCATGCTGAAATCGGCAGCGAGTACCATACAAGCAAAAGCCGAATGCACTGAAGGTACGGCAGAGGGCACCGCGGGGTTTCCATTCACTGGAGCAAGAAGGGGGACCGCAGGTTTTCTCCTCGGCACAATCAGACTCTGAACCACCCTCAATATGCAGGAAGTGGCAGCGTGTGCCAAAGGGGCAAACACCAAAGGCACGGTATGTGCGACAAGGTACGTTGCGGCGCCTGTGACGAACTGGCCTTTGCTCCTTCAGGCTGTGCACGAAAAGGCAGCGGCTTCCATACATGCAGTAGCCCGCTGTGTGGAAGGAGCGGCACAGCTCCGTCTTGTACTTGGGATGGCGGGAGGGCACGTGGAGGTCATGCAGGCCATGAGCAAACTGGCAACGCTCAGCATACTTGCAAGTACCACTGTCGGCATATCGGCTGCACAGCTCAGTCTTGTAGCGTGTTGAGCAGAGCCAGGGGTTGAGAGGAGGAGAGGGAGACTCAACCAATGGCAGCAAGGCTTCAGCCAGGGACTGACCCCCACTAGCCAAGCTTTCCACAGGGAAAAACACCTCATCACTACCCTCAGAGGGAAACAGCAGCAAGTCATCTTGGCTGGTCTGTAGAAGAGAATTAGACAGCACTTAATATAGGAAGTCTAGCACTGAAAGCTGTTAACATTAAAACAAAAGGTGCATGAAGTGTAGTTATGTTTAAGATACATTTACAAACTAAGTCCTGTTGAGTCATTTTGGGGGAGAAATTATATATATATATATATATATATATATAAAAATATAAAAAATAAGGATGCCATTTTTCTCCCCCTGGATGCACCATACTCCATCAAGATAACCAACCTAACCTTATGCCAAATGATAATGGGTTTTAAAATACAATATATATTGATAAATAATATAATAACTCAAACCAATGAACTGGAACAGTTAAAGAAATCTTCAGTACATGTCAGATATACATAGAATTGAGTAAGAGAGACACCAGACTTACCTCAAACATCATTGTACGTGCAGAAACTTCGAGAATAATAACACAAGCGTCTCCAACAATGTGCTTTTGTTTTTGTTTCAAGTGCACCTTTTTGGGACCAGGGTTCCACCAGACAACCCAAAAAAAAAGACCAGAAAGAGGAAAAAGAAACCGAATTGATTATGGTGTGACTGGAGAGGCGAAATGGTAAGACGTGGCTTACACCTTGAAGTGGCAAGTCACACGCACTGAAAGTCGCGTCCCATGGGTGTTATAAAGCGTCTCTGATTTCCCGCGCTCCATTGAAAGTAGCGTCAGCTGCGCCTCCGAACGGACCAATCAGAGGGCGCGGCGGAGCGCCAATTGAATTTGTGCTAATGCTGCGCCGCGACTGTCCACTGTGCGGGACATGAAGTATGATCGGATTTGTTCACACCCGCAGCTTCGATCGGCGCAATCAACATTTTCCCGAGTAGTTTAATAGCCGACTAGCACGCTTCGAGAAAACATACTGTCCGGTGGAAATCACCGCGTCACACCTTCATCTGTTAATTGAATGAGGAGCTGTGAAAAGGGCTGAAGGCGTCTGAACCGCTGATACACACCCAGCTTTTTAAATCACAATATATTTATATATAATAATACAATGTATCGCATTTACCATACATGTTTATGTTCAGAATATTTAAATCCCACTGTACTACAACATATCACACTAATACACTTTATTCTTAAAAATAAAATGCAATTAAATGTTTTGTTTCATTTTTATTAGTGAATTATTTTATCGCACTCTCAACTTTCTGTAATTGAATTTTCCTCTGGGATCAAATAAGTGATGTATGTATACATCTATCATGTATGGTTTGTATGTGTGATGTGTATTGTCCCCACAAATTATAAATATTTACAAATTGAATGATTGTATGCTGTTTTAAGCATATTTCTGTCATATTTTTATGTTTTATGTTATGTTTTCTATAATATACATGGTATTTTTCTTTTATAACAAATAGTCCTGATTTGGCAGTGACACACACTAAAACATAACAGGCCCAAAGGTATAAACAAAAATAACTGATTTAAATTGTACTTTTGAAATCAGTCCAATGGACTTCAGCTCATGCTCTTAATGCAAATAATACTTAGAAAATATTTTAGGTGTACAAGATAACTGAATTGTCTCTTGCTTTAAACCACCTGCATGTCTTCCCTCACCACATCTATAAACCTCCTCCTTGGTCTTCCTCTTTTCCTTCTTCCTGGTGGCTCCATCCTCAGCATTCTCCTACTGATATACCTCATGTCCCTAATCGCTGCTCTCACTTTCTCAAACTTCTTAAAATACTTCCTCCATCTGCTCAACACACTCTCCTCACTAGTCAACACCTTTCCATCTGCATCCTTTATTGCTTTAATTTTAATTCAATTTGATTCATTTTTATTTGTATAGCGCATTTAACAATTACCATTGTTTCATAGCAGCTTTACACAGATAATGTAATAAAAACGAATACGTTGTCCTTTATGTGTAAGTTTGTCCCTGATGAGCAAGCCAGTGGTGACTGTGGCAAGGAAAAACTCCCTGAGATGGCATAAGAAAGAAACCTCGAGAGGAACCAGACTCAAGAGGGAACCCCTCCTCATCTGGGTGGCACAGAATGTCCATTTATTACAGTATACGATGTTGTGGGGTACAGTGATGGTGTTTAGAAGCAAAATGTAGTCCTTGTAGTCAGTGTAGCAGACTGTTGACACAAACTACAGTCCATATCCATCATCCAAGCTCCTGTTCTTACTCCGAAAATTTCATAGAACCCCAGGGCATTAAAGAGAAACATCCCCAGCTGCACAGAGTGGCCTCCAGTTGAAGAGATCACTATCCAGAGGCAGGCCAGGACAAAATGGGCAGATCCGCGGAGGGGAGAGGTGCAGGAACAGTGGTCACTGGAACCTCAGGAGCATGTTTAACTCGACCGAGAGAGAGAGAGAGAGAGAGAGAGAGAGAAGAGGGGTGACAGGAAGGGGTGACTTGCAGCACATTTTTCCCAGCTCGGTCCATCTGCCTGGCCAATCGGTATAAATAGAAATTTTCCTCCTTCCTTAAACTTCTCAAACCTCTTTTTCCTCATGCTTATCTGCACTTCCTCATTCCACCACCACCACGTCTTTTTCTTTCTATTTCCAGATGTCATGCTAAGTACCATTCTAGCTGTCTCCCTGATCACTTCTGCAGTAGTTGCCCAATCATCCTACATGTCTTCACCAAAACCAAGCCCGTCTGACCTCTTCCCTAAATCTCACACTCGTCTTCCTCCTTCAGTTTTCACCATCTTATTCTACTTTCAGTCCTCACTCTCCTCCTCTTCTTTTTCACCTCCAAAACCATCCTACAGACCATTATCCGATGCTGTCTAGCTACACTGTCCCCTGGCAACACCTTACAGTCTCCAATCTCCTTCAGGTTGCATCTCCTACATAGAACATAGTCCACCTGTGTGCACCTTCCTCCACTCTTATAGGTTACCCTATGATCCTCCTTCCTCTTAAAATAAGTGATCACCACTGCATTTTTATCCTTTTAGCAAAATCTACAACCATCTGCCCTTCCACATTCCTCTCCTTAAAGCCATACCTACCCATCACCTCCTCATCACCTCTGTTCCCTTCACCTACATGCCTATTAAAGTCTGCCCCAATCACCAATCTTTCATTCCTAGGTACACCATCCACCACTTCATCTAACTCACTCCAGAATGTTTCCTTCTCCTCCATCTCACAGCCGACTTGTGGGACATAAGCACTGATGACATTTATCATCAACCCTTCAACTTCCAGCTTCACGTTTATCACCCTATCAGAAACTCTCTTCACCTCCACTATACTCTTACTGTACTCTTTCTTTAGAATCACCCCTACACCATTTCTTTTTTCACACAATGAGAGAACAGTTTAAAGCCACCTCCAATGTTCCTGGACTAACTCCCTTTCCACTTTCTCTCCTGATCACACAACATATCTACCTTTCTCCTCTCCATCATATCAGCTACCTCTTTACCAGTCATAGTACAAAGTACCAACCCGAACCTCCACTCTCCTACACTTCTCTTTTCCCTGCCATCTCTGTAGACGTCTTCCTCCTCTCCTTCGGCCATTAGTAGCCTAATTTC
This sequence comes from Silurus meridionalis, assembly GCF_014805685.1. Lineage (NCBI taxonomy): Eukaryota > Metazoa > Chordata > Actinopteri > Siluriformes > Siluridae > Silurus > Silurus meridionalis. The sequence goes on from NC_060889.1 coordinate 12,275,632, forward strand.
CACTGGTACCTTGCTGGCTAACGATACCTGTGGCGGGTGTTGGTAACCTGGGCCTCGACCGATCCTCCCATTTATCCGGGACCGGCACCAGAGGGGCACTGGCTTGTGCAACCCTAATGGCACATTTGTATTAAATACAGATAAAGTCACTGACAAAAAACTAGAGCCCTTTAGACATTTAAATCTCAAATAGTTGATCTAAGCTGTTTGGTTAATGGCTCCTCTTCAATTATCCCAGAGTAAAACAAAAACTAAATAAATAGGACTTTCACACATTACTACAGCAGTGGTCCCCAACCCTTTTTGCGCCACGGACCGTTTTAATGTCAGACAACATTTTCACGGACCGGCCTTTAAGGTGTGGTGGATAAATACAACAAAATAAAATAATACGACCAGCATAAAAACTGGTATTTTCTAAATATAATAATAAACGTGAATCCACTGTTATTTTTGTTGTTCATTTTACATGCTTGGGGGTTTGAATTTAGCGGTAATGTATTATGTGTTAGAGTCATAGACAGATGTGGCGGAGAGAATCCGGTTCAGAATCAGATAATAAATAAAACGGAAATAATCCAAGTTATGTATTCTTTCTGTGCGGCCCGGTATCAATTGACCCACGGACCGGTGCTGGTCTGCGGACCAGGGGTTGGCCCAGCTGAACTGCTGCTATTGCTCTTTTGCACATCATTTTGTTTACATTTTTGTTACTGTTTACATTGTCTTTTACACACAACAGTGTGCAATATACAACAGGTTTACTGGTGGAGCTATTTTGTGTATTTGTCTTGCAGTGTCCTGTATTGTTTTGCACTGTCTGGTGTTGTCTTTGCACTGTTTGCACGCAATGCACTTTTGTGGCGAGGACACTTACTAGTCCTTAGTTCTGTGTTTTCTGTGATTGTTGTATGTGGCACCAGGGTTCAGGAGGAACGTTGTTTCTATTCATTGTATAATGTGTCGGCTATACATGGTTGAAAGGCCATTAAAAGCTTCTTGACTCGACTCTTCAGTAGTATGCGAGTTGGACACAGGGATGTTTCCTTTATATAAAACTGGTGACTCATTTCGGTGGACAGGTCAACGTTTATTTTTAATTTTAGTGTGCAGTGCACGCTCAGTTTAAGAAACCTTACAAAAAACCCCAACACTATGGGGAAAACAATGTACAAGGGAATATTGTGTGGAGCTCATTCAGTGGTTGACAAATCACCCAGCAAATGAGTCATTCATTCAATCATTCATAAGCACAAATGAAACGATAAATGAAGACATGATTCAATACCAGTCTACAACCTATTAGAGCCGTTACTAAGAACCCAATTTTACATCATAGGCAAAGAAAAAAAAAAAATCCTTTTCTCTTTCAATTTCTCTAACTACGTTATCTAGCCACTACGTTACCTTACAGGCAGTGCCATTTTGTAAGTAAGCCACTGGATTACATTGAGTATCTGACCCTCTTGGCAAACACATAACTGAAAACTTAAAATTGTATGGCTTTTTCTTTTATATTTCATAGATACAAAGGACAAAAAAAAAAAAAAAAGAATAAGACCTAAAATGAGGAAGAACTGACCAAAATAAAACAACCAGAAGCTGCCACAGGGTTTCTCTGACCCACCTCAGCCCACCCATCTCCCTCCCACCCATTCTAACACCTTTTACCTTGATCTACACTGCATACATTGATAAAGGGCTCTGTGTCACCGTTTGCGCTTAAATCTTTCAAATTGGTGCCTCAAACACATCAGCACATCAAATGTGTTTGTAATTATTTTTTAATACAGAAAAAGGGGGGAAAAAAAAAAATCACATATTGAACAACAAAACACAAAAAAGAGAGGCGAATGGGCCATAAATAAAAGTTGTCCTGTCACTAGAGCTGACCTTGATGCGGTCCTGCATCCTGTGGTCTAGTCGAGCTCTTTTAAAGATTAGTCAGGTGGGAAACTTCAGATTGGGGTAAATAGAACAAAGCCACTAAAAGAAACACTACAGGTTTCCAACCATTAGATTGACTATAGAAAAAAGGAGCACGTACATACTGAATTTGTTTAACAAAGAAAGACCAAATAAGAGACATGCCAGACTCCCCCCCCCACCCCAAAAAACCCACCCCTTACCACACCAGCATTAAAGATATCACTCCTGAAAAATGTTAATATTTACACAAATAAAGATAGACCTGGAGGACAAAAATAAAGTGTGCTTTATCACCATCATTTCATGTTGCGCTTTATCAGATTTAAATTACACAGTTAAAAATATTCGCCATTTTAAAAAAAAAACAGAAAGAGAAAGGAGAGGAGAGTGTAGGGGGAAATAAACTATGCTACAGGAATAAAACACTACAAAGTCCATTTTGAAAGCTTGATGTGTGCTGCTGTGTGATTATGTGGGGCAGAAGCTAATCTGTGTGCATGTTTCTTAATAAAGCTCACAGGTTGAATAACAACAAAGAAAAAGTAAACAAGAAATGATAGAAAATAGATATGGCAAGGCAAAAAAAAGGATATTTGTAAAACAAGGAAATAATGAAAGGGGAAGACAGCACACAAATCTTTTGTTGTTGAAATAATGAGGGGGAAAAAAAAGGAAACATATAGATGGGGTAATGTGAGGTGATGCAGCCTTTAAAAAAAAAAAAAAAAAAAAAAAGAAAAAGTCATTAATCCTCCAGCACAATTGGCTCGCTGGTGCTAGAGGGTAGAACGGGGACAGGAATTGGCCGGGGTGGCAAAGGAAGTTTCACTCTGACAGGGATGTTGGGTTTCCTAGCTGCTCGTCTCATCTCAGCCTGAGTAAGGTGTTTTCTCAGGGCCCTGAAACAAATACAGGTTAATTTTTTTTATATACATGAGCAGCAAGTTGAATTGGACATAGTTGGCTAAGAGCGTTCTGCAGGTACACACCTGGTTTCTTTAGTAGCCACAAAAACTACAGGATTTGGAGCATCTGCCTGACTAACTCTCTGGCGCTTTATGACTGACTGGGCGGTCGTCCTCATGCCGCTCATAAATGGCCTCCCGTTGGTGGAGAACGAGTGTCCGCCCCCCTGCAGGAAACAGGACGAGGATGGTCAAGTGGTGCAGTATGTGCAAGACATACAAGACAAACCTAATTCTGGATGCACACTGTGCGATTTTTATAGTCCTTTTATAGTCCTTGATTGTTGTTTGTCAGACTGTGCGAACATGATCCCCAGGTCACACTGTAGGATCTTAGTTGTCAATGTCAGACTGTAAGACAGTCAAAATCAGATGCAAGACTCGTCCAAAGTTTTACGTCATCAATTGGTGACACGTTCAGACCCGCGTTGTCTCACCAACGGTAGCTAGCAGCAAACAAAAACAATCTGTTGCGTTCATTTTGCCTTAATAATAAAAACATCTCCTACACTCCTTTTCTATCCATAACCCAATACATTTCTCTTTTTGCTGTACTGTCCACCTGACTCGTTTCAACATTTTCCCTGAGGTGATTTGAAGTTGTTGCGCTAATTGCCTCATCAGGTTCAGCGCTCCTATTGGTTCTTGGTTTGACAGTCATTGTCGTAGAATGCCAGAATTTCATTGGAGGAATTTTTTTTTTGCAATGGCCATTTATCGGCTGTGGGTGAACATGTCAAACCAGCAACTACCAAGACTACAGATTTTAGCCAAGGATTATAGGAATCTTTTAGGATTTTCAGACGGCCAAAATCGCACAATGTGAGCCCGGAATAAGAGATAAATAGAGATAATGAAAGAGCAAAGAGAAAAAGTGAGAGCTTACACTTTCAAACGGTCTCTTGCCAAGCAGGGCCGTTGCACTGCGGGGTTGGTTGGCCTGGTTGCGATTGATTGGAGTGGGAGCACCTCTAGGAGCTTTAAGTTTAAGGGGAGCCTGGACAGCTAAAGACCAGAAACACACACACACTTAGTACATCACCTACATTAGCATCTCAACAGCTGTATAGGTGATGTATACCAATGTGTAACTCACCTAATTCTTTGACTATGTTAATGAGAGATGGTCGTGGAATAGGGCGGTTCTTCATAGCAACTTTTGCCACTTTGGGGAGTCTGATCATACCTAAAGGACCGCAAAAAAGAAACACTGTGTAGTTAATATCTGTGTTCAGAATTCAAATTATAAGATTTATTTTAAAGAATTAATTATAGTATAAAAAGTGATATAATATAACCCCTTTATGGGATGATTATGATGTAAATCTATCATGGCATTTGACCTATGTTAATATCAATATTCAATGAATAATGTCTTTATTATAACATTAGGGCTCTCTAGAATTGAAGCACAATTTGTGTCGGTACAAAGATGAATAAGCAAAGTACACTTACACTCTGCTTTTACAGCATTGGCGTTGATGGATGCGTAGGGGCGGCGGGCAGCACGACGTGACTGCAGGATGTCCTGGCACACACGCCGAGCGACACGGGTCAGCTTGGTGGTCTGCAGAATAAATGTCTGCCGATTTTTTGCCAAAAGCTTAGCTCTGCCGGCGCTGTTAGTGAAGGGTGACATGCCCTGCACTTCCTGACGAGTCATGTGACTACGTGAGGGGGCATCCTATGGCAGGACGAGAGGTCATAGTTAGTAAAAGATTCAGTATTAAATTACACAAAATTTACAGTAAGAAATGGTAGCCATGGCGTACCGAGCCAGGTCTTGTAGCACCCTCTAGTTGAGTGGGTGTCTTTAGCCCACCATATTTCTTCCAGTAAATCCAGCAGGAGGCGCAGAGTCGACACTGCATGTTAGGAGGACCCCAAGCATACCACTGAGGAGATTGAGCAGCTGCAGCAGACCAGAGGAAATGTCAGCTTTAAACTGATAATAGTAAATCCTTAGCTCATCTGTAAACATGGTTTCCATGGATTGTAATTCTGCCAAGTGCCATTCTCAAATCTGTCATTTATTTACACCCGAGAGATTAAAACTGACATCCACTAGATGGCAGAGGCACATCTCACATCGTCACAAGCTACATCTCAATTCGAAAAACTAATCTTGAATCATATTTCATAATATGGAAAATTTAAGACAGATCTTTCCGTCCACTGTTTAAAAATCCAAACACAAACTTAAATAATAAGAAAGCTGGTATAACTCAGTCCTTGTATAATGTAGTACAAGACAAAAAAAACACCCCAACAAATCTGCATCATTGGTGGAAAGATAGAGTAGGTATAATTGCAATGATTTGGTACTCACTATGGCAACTCTCGCAGCACAGGCCCTTCTGAAAACCTGCAGCTCCGTTCATGCCGGGTTTGTTACCAGGAGCCATAATCTGGTTAGGGTTGGGCTTGGTGCTGGTGACAACAAAATTCCAATTCAGTTTCCAAATATATATCAAAATCCGATCATGTTTAGAGCAGTGACCGATTCTGCCTACTAGGTTGCATTAGTTATATAAAAATAGTTCACAAAAAATAGAGGTGAATAAAAAGAAAACTGTCAAATACTTCCACACAAAAACAGTAAGTGTTATTTCACTAAATACTCACTAGGTGGGGATGTAAACCTGTTTCAGTTTACTGTCTGCTTCAGCTGCCTTCAGTCTTTTCTATAGTTGAAAAACAAAAAACTATTAGCTGAAATTTGCACCATAAGTTCAGTTAATACAAAACAGGACTGAATAAAATAAAAAAAAAAGCACAATCCTGAAGGCTCACCTGCTGGATATAACGGTCTGTGGTTTTCCACATGTAATAGAACTGAACAACACTGGCTAATGACTTCCAAGGTAACTAGGAAAGCAAAACAAATTTTTCAGGCAACTACATAACAGCATTCAACCAACACCAATGAAATTTCCTTTCAGAGACTATCCAGTCGTATATAAGACTTGTGCAGATGAGTAAGGCAAACAAAAAAACGTGTAAACTCACAAAGTCCTGGCGAATGTCATTGAAGTCTTTGCCATATTTCTCCAGTGCTTCCTCGAACAGCATGGCTTCCGAGGCACTCCATTCTTCCATTTCGTCCCGACAGAGCACAGGGCCGCCCTGTGGCACCAGTGTGGACATGGCCTTGGCCAAGTCATAACCATTCTTCTGCAGTGTGTCCATGGCATGGAACTGGAAAGCAAATAATTGAATCAGATGCGTAATAAGATGGCAATAAAACTGATTTGTGTATGTTCAGCGTTTTCATGCGCATATATGCATATCCTCTCACCAGGGTAATGTCTCTGGATGCAGCTGCTGCACTCATGTGCAGACTTGGCTGGCGAATAGAACTACTGCAGTCCAAGGCACGGGCAAAAGTCCCCACAGCCCTGCAAAAAAGAAAACCACATAAAAATATAGCTGCAAGCAGCGATGGCGGGCCCTCGCACATTTGTGTATCGCTATACGGTGCCCCCCAGAAAACAATGCACGGGGTGCAAGTGCATCAAGTGGGTAAATATCAGTGGACTATTTTATGTTGTTACTGACCCATTTGGGGCCTGTAAGTAAAAGAAACCACACATTTTAGACAAACGGGGGCGCTAGTGGGCCACTTAAGAGACACACCCTTGTCCGACAATTTTTGGACACACTTAACAGCCGACAAATGTGATGTATGTGTCAAATTTCAAGTTAATTTAAGCATGCCAAAAGCCTTAAATATGCCTGAAATAAAATGTAAGTTTGACGCATTGCCATGAGAACAGCGTTCGAGATATCAAAAATCACTTTGCAAATTATCATCTAAAATGTCTCGCCATCGCATGAATATCCTAGGAGGAGTATTTAAAAGTTCACCACATGCAACTGTCAAAAAATCCACCTTTTGTGACTGACACACTTCCTGGCGCCTGTTGGTGGCGCTATGTCCAAGATTCACAATAGGCACATCGATGCGATCGGAATCCTTGGCCGAACATACACACTCGTGTCATCCGAATAACACATTTTTTGCTTTAGATATTAGACACTTCCTGTTTCTCTGAATTTGCCATAAATTTGTCGCCTCGCCATGGCAGCACCGTTCAAAATATAAAAAAAGCCCTTCACAATTTAGCAAGTGCAATGTCTCGGCATCATGTTCACCATGTTTGATGTCAATCGCATGAATTCCCTAGGAGAAGTATTTAAAAGTTCACCACATGCACTTATAAAACCATCCAAAATGGCCGACTTACTGTTGGGCGGAGCTAATAGGTTTGATTGTGAAAGTTGTTTGGGTCGATGAGATCTATATGCCTACCAACTCTCGTTCATGTGCGTACATGTTTGCCTGATCTGTGCACCAATATTTGTTTTTATATTACAGGGGGCGCTACAGAGCCCTATTGCCACGCCTATGTTCCAGCCTTTGACCGGTCCTAATGGCAGACGACTTTGACGTTTGTGCCAAATCTCCGGTGTTTTCGAGCATGCTAAGGCACACAAAGTGCATGCCAAGTGCTTAAATACGCCTGAAAATGAAAGTAAAGTTTGAGGCGTTGCCATGGGAACGGTGTTCAAGATATCAAAAATTCCTTCGCAATTTATTATCTACAATGTCTCAGCATCATGTTGACCACGTTTGGTGTCAATCGCATAAATATCCTGGGAGGAGTATTTAAAAGTTCACCACATGCAACTGTCAAAAAATCCACCTTTTGTGACTGACACACTTCCTGGCGCCTGTTGGTGGCGCTATGTCCGAGATTCACAATAGGCACATCGATGCGAACGGAATCCTTGGCAGAACATATACACAGCGTGTCATCTGAATAAGACATTTTTTGCTTTAGATATTAAACACTTCCTGTTCTCCGAATTCGCCATAAATTTGTCGCCTCGCCACGGCAGCAGCGTTCGAGATATCAAAATCCTTCGCAATTTAGCAAGTCCAATGTCTCGACATCATGTTCGCCACGTTTGATGTCAATCGCATGAATTCCCTAGGAGGAGTATTTAAAAGTTCACCACATGCACTTATAAAACAAACCAAAATGGCTGACTTCCTGTTGGGCGTAGCTCATAGTTTAGAGGGCGAAAGTTGTTCGGCTCGATGAGATCTATATGCCTACCAACTCTCGTACATGTGCGTACATAATTGCCCGATCTGTGCACGAATGTTTGTTTTTTGGCTACAGAGCCCCCCTGCCACGCCTGTATACCAGCCTTTCTAAGGCCCTAGTGACAAAGGACTCTGATGTGTGTGCCAAATTTCAAGAGTTTTCGAGTATGTTAAGGGACCTCTAATGACCAATGTGTGTAAAAAATAAAAAAAAATTAAAAAAATAAAAAAATAATAAATTCTAAGGAAAACAATAGGGCCATTCTGGCCTGCTCCTCGGTGCTCGGGCCCTAATAATGCCTTTAAGGAATTTCCTCCAAAAAAAAAAAAAAAACAACAACTCATTCTCAGTATTTACTATGAAAAAAACAACAAACAATATGTACCTTATAGTTAAAGGCACTAACAGTTATGTTAAATCAATCAATATAACAATATACACAAAAACAGTCTTCTGTTAGAAACAGCGTCTTTCATAATAAAGCATCAAATGATGCATCACACTGGAAAGGCATTATAATGTTTCATTAGAACAGAAAACAAAACCAGTTAGACCTCTATGTTCTCCATCCCACTAAATTAACTTTATTAGTTTAAATATTAAATGTACAGAGATTAAGAAATTGCTGCACCTTCATCTAAGTTCTTTATTCTAGGTTTAAATACTAACTCACCGGGCCACCACCAGGAACTGATCTATCTGAGAGTCCTTCAGCTGGTTATCTGGATCCCACACCTTCGTCTCCAGTTTCTCTTGTACTCTTGTGTCCGCATCAACTTTAATCAGACAGTAATGATTTTATGTCAAGTTATGCTTGGCTACAATAACAGCAGACACGGATCATTTGGACAGAATTTCAATTTTGTACCTTCTGGCAATTTGTCAGGAATCTCAGCCTGATATTTGGAGCCCACCCTGATCTCACCCTGGTCAGCCAGCAGGGTTTTCTGAACCGGGTCAAACACCAGCGAGTAGAAGAAACAGTCCTACAGTGCACAAAAACACAAAGAGATTCAGTAATCTAAGGGACAACACTGGTCTGTTTTAACATGTCCCCATTTCTTCCCTCCTTCAATTCATTCACTCCTTCGATATTCGGAATTGTCAGGATTTTCTCCTTTTAAGAGAAATTCTTGAAGCTGGACATAAAACGCTAAAGAATCAATAGATTTTAACTATGTTCCGCACGGTCTGCTTGACAGGACCATACAAATTTGTGTATGTTATATTAGAGCAGGTCAAATTTGGTGCTTTGAGTACAATTCTCTCATACAGACCACAGATTTTTCAACATGGCACCTCATGGCAAAGAAAACTAAGGATTTGAGAATTAGAATTGTTGCTCTCCAAAAAGATGGCCGAGACCATAAAAAGATCAGTAACACCCTGAAACTGAGTTACAGTACAGTGGCCACAGTCGTATAAATGTTTTCCCAAGACGGGTTTCACTCGGAACAGACCTCAAAAGGGTCCATCAAAGAGTTTTATTCCTTGTGTTGTGCATCAAGTGCACAAACCGGCTTTAAAAAACAAACAGATGCATGAGTGCTGCCAGCAATGCTTTAAAAGTTGCAGAAGCAGAAGGTCTACTTGTCAGTGCTCAGACCATAAACCACACACTGCAACAAGTCGGTTTGCATAGCCGTTGTCCCAGAAGAAAGCCTCTTCTGAAGCTGGCTCACAAGAAAGCCTGCAAATGGTTTGCTGAAGAGTAAGCTGAAGGTGATGAAGTGGCCAAGTATGTCTCCAGACTTGAACCCTACTGAGCACCTGTGGAGCATCCTCAAGCAGAAGGTGGATAAGAGCCATGTGCAACATCCAGCAGCTCTGTGATGTCATTATGGAGGAGTGGAAAAGGATCCCAGCAACAACCTGTGCAGCTCTGGTGAATTCCATTAAAGGCTTATTAAGGCAGTTCTAGATAATGTGCTCACACAAAATAACATTTTGGACAGTTTTGACATGTTCACTTATTGTGTACCCAGTTTTGTTGCCAGTTATTTAAACAATAATGGCTGTATTTTGAGTTATTTTCAGAGGATAGTAAGTATATACTGCTATACAAGCTGCACACTGACTACTCTAAAATATGTCCATTTTCATTTCTATGGTATTGTTCCTTGAGAAGATCTACTATAATGGTTGCTGAAATGTGAGAGGTGTACTCACTTTTGTAGGATACAATATCAAATTTTAATTTTAAGGGGTGCAACGGTACACGTGCCAAAATTTCTCACACACACGTGTACCAAAGGCAATGTGTGAAACATAGTTACAATCTGAGATTCCTCAGGAAAATATAAGTGGCAGACCGCAAGTTTGTTTAGTCTTCACCTCACACTTTGAGTGCATTTTTTTAAATATTAAACTTGAAAACATAAACAATGCCATAAGTTATTAAAAAAAAAAAAAAAAAAAAAAAAACTCACTCTGTATCAGAAATAAGATGCTTTTTTGCACATACATGAGCACGCTAAAGAATCCATATTACTAGTGTAGAGGGAGTGAATGAATGGATAGAAGGAATGAAGACATTTGTTAAAATATGTTGAAATAAGTAGAACACGTCTTTAAAGAAAATTATATATCAAATGTAACACACACATCTGTATTACCCAACTTTCATTTATTTGATTTGTGACAATTTAAATAATTACTCAATTAAATCCACATAAAAGTGTATTACATTAATTTGATTTATTCTATTTTTTATAAAATATTTTAAATAATATTTAAACAAGCTTAATTTAAATTTAAAACTGTTCAAAAATGTAATCAGTTGATGTTCACAAATGTCAATAATAAACTGCGATAATTAAAAACAAGCAATTTTAGGTTTTGCATTTCTCCCCCCTAACCACACTAAAATTGTACCGAACCGTGACTTACCTCTCTTTCTAGGTAGCCGGTTAAAAGATCAGTCTCATTCAGAAGCGTGACGTTACATTTCCCTCTGCAGAGAATGTAATATAAGTCAGACAATGCACTATATCTC